>NC_058135.1:93554294-93591483 GCF_016433145.1 Gracilinanus agilis
TCAAGTTGGCTAGTTCTACATGTACATGTAGAACTAGCCAACTTGATTTTATATATAAAAATATAAATTATATATATAAGTATAAATTTTATATACAAAATATAAATTTTATATATAAAATATAAAATTTATATATAAAAATATTATATATATAACATATATTTTTGAATTGTAGCAATATATATATATATATAAATTCAAAAGAGCAGGCTATAGAGGAAGAAGCCAGCTCTTAAAACAATCTCTCTTTACTTTTTTCAACTCATATTTTTCATAAATTGGCCATGTTGTTTTGTAATGAAGCAACCTGCATAGTGGGAGATACCAGCTCAGTGGAGACATTGAGAATTCAGGTATTCGGTTCAGTTAAGCTGAGGAGAAGAGTATTCTCTGGAATGATTCTGGAGCAGCGTGACTGATACAGATATTGAACCAGAGTAAGAGCATGAAGATGCCACTAGAAAAGAGATACTAACATTCTACAGTAGCACAGGCATGAGTTGCTTTGACTATGTGTGTGATGGACACTAATTTCTCACTTAGTCTTTATTCTATATGTGTGCTCATTATTCCAATGGGATGACACCCCAGTTTTAAGGGAAAAGGTTTCTTATTGCTATTCATATTATGTTCTTTTAGTTAATGATTTTGCTTTGAAATAATTGTGTAATCTGACAGACTATTAGATTATGAACTCCTTGAGGGCAAGTGCAATCTTTTGCCTCTTTGTGTGTCCTCATTGTTTAGCCCAGTGCTACCACATAGTGGGTGATTCATAAATGTTTATTGACTGTTAACATAAATTTATATTCACATATAAAAATTTACTGATTGATAAAAATGAATGGTGGAGTCTGGTGAAGTCACCAATTATATAACTTTTTAAAAAAATAACCTTTTACTTCCATCTGAAAATAAATACTATGTATTGGTTCCAAGGTAGAAGAATGGTAAGGGCTAGGCAATGGGGGTCAAGTGACTTGGTCAGGGTCACATAGCTAGCCTATATAGCTTTTAAAAGTATAGAGATTTCATTAAACTCTAAACAATTGCTTGCAGGGTGGTGGGGTAGCTATGAGTATGTTTTGGGAGTAATCCTGAGGCAATGCTACAACAGAAATTTAAACTATGAATCACCAAAAAAAGTATTTTTATAAATTATGCAATTTTCTTCCTTAAAAAATCCAGTGAAACATACTATAGTGTTAATATTGGGACAAGTAAGGACTACTGACTTTTAGTTATGCCCATCCCCATCCTTTAAAAAGGGGAAAAAAACTTTGCACTGGAAACCAGAGATGCTGCTGAGGCTTAATTATTTACCTGGGCTGCCATCTAGATGGAATTGTACCAATATCCAAATAATTAATTTTTATAAAACAAAAGAAGGAAATATTTGAGGAAGAAAATTGAGATAACCACACATCTTTATGAGTTGTCATATTTTTGAGAATTTTTTCAAGTAGGTTAAAAATGAAAACAGACCATAAATGTAGACAAGAGGAAAAATAGAAAGTAAAAGGGGAAAGGAGAGAGGTTGGGGAGAGAAGAAAAGAAAAAATTTGCTTGATTCAAAAATTTAAGGGACAGCTGGGTGGCTCAGTGGATGGAGAGCAAGGACCAGAGATCAGAGGTCCTAGGTTCAAATCTGGCCTCAGATACTTCCTAGCTGTGTGATGCTGGGCAAGTCACTTAACTGCCTAGCCCTTACCACGCTTCTGCCTTAGAACCAATACACAGTATTGATTCTAAGAGGGAGGTAAGGGTTTTAAAAAAAATTCAACTCAAATATTTGAGGGCATTTATAGAAGGATATCCTTATATGCCTGTGGAAATAAAAAGACAGAGACACACAAAGAGTGACAGAGACAAAGACGTAGACCAATAATTAAAAAAAAGATGACATAGATATATTTTTTCCAATACAGTCATATTTTCTATCAATTCATAAGGGAATGTTTTCCAATTTGTAATCCTAAATAATTTCTATTGGCATTGAAAGGTTAAATACCTTACCCAGAGTCAAATAATGAGGATGATTTAGAGGGCAGACTTTAAACCAGATCTTCTGTAGTCAGAATGACTCTCCTGTCTACTCTAAGACAAATAGATGGATAAAGATAATCTTCAATGATATATGAGTGTATCAGAGATGTACAAGAGACATTACTTTGTGAGTTTCAGGCTAGAAATTCATTAAGAAAAGGCATCTGATAGGATATTTGATTCAAAGGAAATATGAATTCAACAAGTGAATTGAGGACGGAGGACTTTATAGACATAGGGAATAACATGAGCAAAAGCAAGAGAAAGCAGATTAGGAAGTTCAGATGAGAGTGTGGCTGGAGCTTAATATATATAAAAGTGGAATACTTGCTAGGTTTAGAAAATAGGATGTCAGCAAGCTGTGATCAGAAAGGATGGTATAATAATTGGCTAATTTGGGGGGTTATTATCTATGGATTTATTTATCCATGTTCTATAATAGACCAAAATTTAAAAGATTATCTTTTGGGGGAAATGATTCTGAAGGGAAAGGGGAACATGCTTTTTTCATATCTTTAGTCCTCTCAGTTTAAATCTCAGCAGAAAATGGTATTGAAGAATCAAACTGTTGTTGAAAGTATGGATGAGTCATTTCAGGGAGGAGAGGGAGAACATTTTCCATAGGTTTGCAAAACTGTCAGTGTTCTAAGTACAGAATTTTCAGGAAAGAAAAGTGAAACATTCTATAAAAGGACCCCTGGGGTTTGAGAACTCCAGTCTGAATCAACAGATAAAGCTTAGAGAAAGCCATCAATAAAGAATAATAATGGAACCCCATGAAACCATTTTTTACTGACATCCCCAGGGACCACTACCACCACCCTCTAATAGGTTAAAAGAACAACTTTTCACCGTTTGCATGACTTATAATAACTTTCTTTTTGTGTACTCTAGTGTTTGGGATCTATGAGGCTTGGCCAGCAGCACTTGAAAAGGGAAAGCCATAGCCTTTTCTAGGGTGTGGAAGGAGTTCTGAGCCTTTCATTTTTCAGGTAATGCTTTTGGCCATTTGTATACTGGATAAATCTTTTCTACTTTGTTGCTCTGAAGAAATTCTTTCAAGTCTAGAAACTAGAGGTGGGTGCTGTTTTCTTGATATATTGTTTTCTTTTGAGAGCAAGTCAGACAAGAAAACTTAAGAATATCATCATTATGCCTTAAGGGGATGTGAAAATGGTAGTAAACCTGAATTGATAGCCTGGTAATCCTTTTTAAAACTCATTGTTTTACATACAGCAAATTTTTGGACAAAATTTTCTAATATATAAGTGAAGGAAGTAGGGATGGTATGGATATTGCTTAGGAGGAAGCCAAATTGTTATGTAAATACTATTTCTGGTTCATCTATATAGATTTCCACTCTGTTCTACTCTGGTGATAATTAGCATAAATATGCCACATTTATTGTTGGCTGGAAAGGTCGCAGCAACTTCCATTTGACTAGAGATTTTAGATCTACAGAACTCTTCTGGCACAACATTCCTGTTTGGTTGGTAATACAAGCACTATTATATCTGTTTTGCAGACATATTAATTGAAGTTCAGAGTGGTTAGGGGACCAAACCATTGTCATAAAACTATTTAATGTCAGAGTCCATGTTTGGACAAGTATTTCTTTTAAATGTAAGTTCAGTACTTTTTTCAATATATTGGGTTACCTTTCTGGCCTTAAAGAATCCCTGATTAGAATAATCTGTGAAACAAGGCTATTATCTAGAATGTCATTGCCTTCTTGCAAGCATGGATCTGAGAAGATACCAACCAACTAAGTAAAGAATGAATTAAATATTTTGCCTTATTTTTATGAATCAGTAATCTCAAAACATGCACTCTCTTCACTGGATCTTGGACAAATATGGTCATCCTGTGTGATCCCTGTCCACACCTTTCCATGAACACGAAATAAAACCCAAGTATCCACCCAATATCCTGGATATGTTCCCATGAATATTTTAATGTTTCGTGGGTACCAGTGTGACACCCAGGGTCTCTTTCTGTCATCTTTCCCTCTTACAACAAGACTAGCTTTTCTTTTTGTTGATTTACATTTATCCTTGAATCCTTATATTCATCCTTTACATTTATCCTGCTTCTCATAAATAAGTCATAGTTGTCAATATGTTGACTACTTATGTTTGTTAATTACCGCTCCTTGTTTCCTTTTGGAAGAGCTGAAATTTTGATTTCTCTGAGATCATGATGTTACTTGATTCATAACCATATGAAAGAAGGTGAGGGGCAACATTTATTTTTAGTTATTATTAATTTCCCTACTTACTTTGGGAAAAGCAATTGATCTAAGCACTGAGGATACAAACAGAAAAGATATCCCTAATCTTTGAGAGCTCACATTTTAATAGAGGGAGACAACACTTAGAAGAAAGTTCCGCTACATTTAGCTATAAAGGTCCAATACCCCTTAGAGGGGCAGCAACAAAGGAGAGAACCAGGCATCTTCTTAAGTTCATTTCCATTAATCAAACCGTATCTATTTCTAATGTTGACAATTTTATTTAGTGAGACAGTGATGGTGGTAACTTCTTTTTTGGTTGGTAGTTTAGTTCGTAAGACTACTGAACTAGTCATATAAAATCTTGTGTTGTATAAGAGTGTCTAAAACTAGTTTCATGAGCTAGGCAGATTGGCTCAAAATCTTTTAAAGCATGGTACAATTCACCAAATATGATTCCCCTCATTTCCCATATCCTTCTCTTTATCAGCTCTTGGAAAGGCAGCAGAGAATAGTACAGGGTACTTAACCTAGAGTCTATCTTTTTAATAGTTTGGAAGCAATATTTCAATTTAATAGGTTTCCTTAGAAACATTCAAAGAAGTGGTCCATAAGCCCTACCATGTCAAAAAGATCCATGATACATACAAAAAAAAAAAAAAAAAAAAAAAGAATAAGAAGCCCTGGGGTTATAGAAAGAGAGCTGGCCTCAGAGTTCATTCAACAACCAATCTCCACATCTTATATTTATGTGGCAGTTGAAAAAAATCTCAAATACAAGTGTTAAGGAATAACAAATCTCCATATGATGATTTCATGATTTTGTTTGTCAAATCTCAAGAATGATCAAATAAAGACATGCTTTCAGTTCCAGCCTCTAGCACATACTGACCGGTGTAGTATACAGAATTGGGGGATATAGTTTTTTCTAGCTTTGGCTGAGTTCCAAAAAGCTGTTAGAGGTTTTAGTATCTTGAGGAGAGGCAGTTGACTGGATCTTCCGTGGAGGGAGGAAGTCAATGAGCGAGCTCTTAGATTATCTAGCTTCAATATTGAAATTTAGCCTAGCATTGATATATTTACTTAAGAAATTATTATTTTAGATAGACCCTTTATATCTTCCTTTCCCAATACCACCCTGCCTTCCCTCCCTTACCTTAGTGGCTGTGGAGTTTATAAGGAGAGAAATTAGAGAGGAGTTAAATCTGTGAAGAGTTATCTAATTGACAGCATTATTTATAATTTAATCAAATCATCATTTATTCCCTTTAGATAGCATTTTGTAAACTGAATAAGGCAGGTCCTTACTCAGACTCCATCTTTACTTCCCTTCCCCCACCTGAGGTTCCTGAGATAACTGATAGGGCTTTCCTTTGATCCACCTTCCTAACAAACATTCTTCAAACAATTAAACCCTTTGTGTTTCAATAGTCCTATTTAGTGTAATTTGTCTGTTAGTTATCAAGAGGGGAGAAGAGGGAAAGAGACAACATACTCTGGGCTCAGAGGGTAGCTGAGGCATCCATCTTGAAGGAAGGTGTTACTTCAAAACAGGTCCCTTCCTGCGAAATTAACTAAAGCCTGTTTGTTAATTTCAGTCTAGTCTATTTCCCTCAGCTTGTGTTTGAGTCTAAGTCCCAGTCTGTAAGCCTGCAGTGTTAATCTGTTTAGTTTAACTTCTCTTCTCCCAAAAGATCTCTGTTTCCCTTTTGTGTTATACTCCTGACTTCAGTCCTATTATACCTTGAATCTCCTTTAATCCCAGCCTACCTGAAGCCTAATTTATCCACTTACCAAGTCTCCAACATCCTCCTTTCAATTCCCTTATCCTAAACACCTTTCCTCATATTACCCTCAGAACACCGGGAAACCTCAGGCAGAGGGTCAACTTTGCAAGACCCATATACTTCTTTGAGACTATAAACGGTAGAGTAGGTACTAAACTACATGGGTGAAGGGATTTTCTTTAACAAGAATTTCATCTATCAAGGAAACCATAGGCATCTTCCCACAAAAAAAGCTCGATTCACAATTTATTTCCAAGTGTTAGTGCCTGTCCAATACAGATTATTAGTGAAGCAATAATCTTCATTAATTCACTAATAATCTTTACTAACAATTATTAGGAAAGTAATTTATGGACTGCCCATCCAGTCATGCAGCACAATCTAGATTATAGACATTCTTCTTTAACTTGAGTTAGCTTGCATACATTATTAAACTGATCAATATAAATAAATACTGTCATGATTTCACTGGGAAGGATTATAGCATTGTAGATTTAGCCCAAGAGGGATCATCACGGATCATCTAGGTCAGGCCCCTCATGTCACAAGTCCAGAATGATTTGGGAAATGTCATAAGGAAACATCAGTAAACAACAGAACTGCAATTCAAACAAAGATCCTCTATTCTAAAATCTAGCTCACCATTCATGTGTAACAAGCGTCATTTTTCTGGTATAGGAAAAGAGGGATAAAGTTGTTTGACAATATGGAAAAGAAATAAAACCAAGAATAGTGGAGAATTAAGAGCGGAGAGAATTGCAAAATGAGATGAGAGTTTAGAGACCATTATGTCCAACCAAATTTTACAGATAAGGCAACTGAGTCTCAAAGAGAGATTAAATGATTTTAGTTCATATTGGCAGTGGAAGCTAGATGATGTGGTGGAGAGAACCCAGATATGAATAGAATCAGAAAGACCTGGAAAGTTGCCTGAGAATCTTACTAGCTACATGTCTCTGAGCAGGTTACTTAAACCATGAAGTCTCATTATACAATATCTGTAAAATGGGGATAATAATAGTACCTTGTTCTGAGAAACAAAACTCAGAAAAATCTGAATTCAAATTTGGCCCCAGGTACTTAATAGCTGTATGACCCTGAGTAAGTCACTTAAAGCTGTTTGTTTCAGTTTCCTCAACTGTAAAATGATCTGAAGAAGGAAATGGCAAGTCACTCCAGTATCTTTGCTAAGAAAATCTCAAATGAGATTACAAATGGAAGGGACTGAACAACAAAAATGAAAATGAAATGAAATCACTTATGAAGCAGGCTTTGTAAAACTTAAAGTGTTCATTCTAGAAAGCAGCTTAGAACCACTGAATGCACTAAATATTACTCATTTGTGCAAATCCTTTGACCCACTTCTAGGCCTATATCTCAACAAGATAAAAGAAAAATTAAAATAAACTATTACAAAATGAGTACAAAAATATTGATCACAGTTCTTTTCATAGTTATTGGATACTATAGTGATAGCCATCCTTGGGGACTGGCTAAAGAAATTATAGTATAGGAATACAAAGGAATATTATTGTACCATTAGAAATGAAATAGTTTGAGAAGATGCTCAGAAGACCTCAATATATTGATAAAGCACAAAGTAAACAAGACTAGAAGAATATACACAATGGAAGCATTATAGGGAAAATGATTTTGACAGATTTGAGGACTGCATCAATGCATTGATTAACTGTTAGTTTAAGGACTTTAAATGCAACTTAGACATTTTTGGAAAAGGCTAATAAAGGAATTTTTATCTTGTTGACTATGCATATTTGTTATAAGGGTTTTCCTTTTTGTTATTTATCAGTGGAGGTGGTAAAAGGATAATAAATATTTGTAAAATAAAAGAAACAAAAATACAAAAAACTTAATGGGTTTTATAAATACTCCTTAATGATCATCATCATCATCATCCATTGTCAGTTTTAGAGATACCCATCCTATTCCATTCAATCTATTATAGGCAACAGTTTACAGTTCCCAAATCAAGAAGCATAAATGTAAACAGGAATAGTTAAAAGTGCTGTGATAGTAATGACACAAACATAGTCCAGCAGAGTGAGCTATCAGTGCTTGTATCAGCATTCAAACTTCAAGGAATATTTTTAGCTGGTCAAAATATGTTCTGAACTTGCCAATGACTTCCTCTGTTGGAAAGGCATTTGTCCAAAGCAATGCAGCAAAGGCAGAAGTTTGGGTTCCAGTTTGGGACAGGGATAGGGACAGAGACAGGGAAAGGGAAAGGGAAAGAGAGAGAGAGAGAGAGAGAGAGAGAGAGAGAGAGAGAGACAGAGAGAGAAAGATAAAGAGAGACAGAGAGACAGAGAGAGAGACAATAGCCTAACCCCTCATCTTTAAGAAACACATTAGGACACTTCCCAGCTGTGTGACCCTGGGCGAGTCACTTGACCCCCATTGCCTACCCTTACCAATCTTCCACCTATAAGTCAATACACAGAAGTTAAGGGTTTAAAATTAAAAAAAAAATTACTGAATGAATAAAATCACCCTAGACAACAAAAAAATACTTAAAAAAAAAAAAAAAGAAACACATTAACCTATCTATGGATAAGCCAATCCCTCCTCCAGGAATGGAACCTGCAGATTTTTGTCTGAAGTTAAGAATCCTTCAGAATTAATATGAATGTTCCCCTAACACCATCATATACAAATTCCTGGATTTCACAACTGAAACGATGGGATAAGAATGTGGGAATTTGTAATTGCACAAAACTTCAGTTTCATAAGTATTTTCAAATGATTCATAAACATAATAATGTTCAAAATAGTTATTGACTGAATTACTGGGTAGAAGGCTAAATGACTTGCTACTTAGCTTAAAGAAATGCTTTGGTGAAGTGTGCATTTATATAATGCATTTAGCATAGTTAGATTTGCAGTTTTAGGAGGGTGTAAATACATATATATATATATGTATATACCCATATATACAAAAAAAGTCAATGTTTCCAACGACCCTGTGAATTATGTTGGGATCTTTTTAGAAATGAGGATTCTGAGATTGTGAGGTTGTGATTGTCCTGAATTGTCTGAGGCAAGTTTCAAACTTAAGTCTTTTGCCTCCAAGTCTGGTTCTTTCTTCGCTTTGACACAAAGGTACTTTTAAATTGAAAATGATCTTACATAGGCTTAGAGAATTGATCAGACTTCTTTTGCATTTCAATTCCAGTATTTCTGACAACTGGGTCTGACTAAATTCTATACAAGATGTTTCCAAAATCTCAGAATTATTGAAGTTTCAAATAGCACTAAGAATTTTGGGATAAACTGTAGAACAAGATGCCAAATCTCAAAATGATATGAATTACTTTATAGACATAGATGGAGGATAAACTGAAAAAATTCTACTTCCTTTATGTTACAGATCCAGTTGTGATGAGAAGACAGAGAAGGTCAATGAGATCTTGAGTTAGCTTGCACTTTTGAATACTTTCCTAACTTTTCTATTAGAGTGTTTCACAGGGGAAGCCTTTCTGAGTTGTGTTATTTACCTGATTTTTTTTTCTCCCTAAAATAAAAAGTTATAAAGCAATGAACTTCAGAGTATAAAATTGAAAAGGCCCTTTGATTTTGATCACAAATCAAGGGATCAAAGATTTAGAGCTGAGAGGGAGAGATCATTGACCTCAACCTCTCTCATTTTACAGATGAGAAAATTGAGACAAAGAGATTTTAAGTGACTTGCCTTAGATTTCATAGCTAGTTATTTGTCTGAGGCAGAATTTGATCCCAAGTTTTTGCGAATTCAAGTCCAGTGCTTTGTCCACTATACAAGCTGCCTTTGGGGATGATTCCTTTACCATATTTTCTTTGCCTTTTTTAAGGGTGATTGCCATGGAGTGAGGGCTTTGATGGTTGTTCTTGGTAGTGCTGAGAAAAAGAGATAACAGAATGTTTTGTACTTGTAGGAATGAAGAGGTGGAGTTTGCTACTTTTTACCTTACTTGTAAAGTCTTAGAGAAAGATGTCTCCTCCTTCTTCTGCCTGCCTTCAATCTCCCAGGTACAGTCAAAAATTAAATTACAAACACAATGAAAAAATAATTCCAGAGTGACTCATCTGGAAGATATTACATACACAGAAAGATACTTAAAGCATATATCTTTCAGAGTGCTCCAGACTTTTTCCCCTTCTCACAGGTACTGCTTTGCAGTTAACAAAATGATGTAGTATATTTTGAAATTACAGATATTTTGTTTTGTAACTTAGTTCCTTTCTAACTAAAATACTATCTGTGACAGTATGTGATTGAATATTTAGACAGTTTGATAAATTAGCTACTGTTCTTCCATGATAAAGGGAGCTATCCAAATGAAGCTTGTCATTTGAACTAATATTTTATTTCAAAAACAAAATAAGAAGTCAATGTGATTAGAAATTAAATTATAGGAATAATTACAGCTAAATCCCAGAGGCAAAACCCTCAATTCCCATAACTTTTCAACATGTATACAATAAGGAAACAAAAAGCAATTAGGAGTGAGTGAGAAGACTTGGATTCCAGCGTAAGTTTCTGCACTGACTACCTACCTTTCTAACCTTGCTTGCATTTCTGAGCCCCTCTAAGTTTCCTAATTTGCACACAAAGGGATTTGGACCAAATGTTGTTCTGGAGGCAGCTGAGTGATACTATTGATAGAGAACTTGGACTCTGTGTGGGGAAGATCTGAATTAAAATTCTATTTCAGATATGTATTAGCTGCTTCATTTCTTCATCTATAAAATGGAGATGATAGGCACCTACCTCCTAGGTTTGTTTGGAGGATAAAACGAGATATTTTAAGTGTTTTACAAACCTTAAAGCTCCATATAAATGCTAGCTATTATCATTTCAAAGGGCATCTGGGCAGGCATCTGGGTGGCTCATTGGATTGAGAGCCAGGCCTAGAGACAGGAGATTCTAGGCTCAAATTTGGCCTCAGACACTTCCTAGCTGTGTGACCCTGGGCAAGTCACTTGACCCCCATTGCCCACCCTTACCACTCTTCTGCCTTAGAACAAATAGGGTTAGAAAAGAACAAATCAAAACCAAACAAACAAAAACATAAAAAGAAATCAAGGAACATTTGGATGGCACAGAATCTGTTGGGCCTGTGGCATCAGAGACCTGAGTTCAAATTATGTCCTCAGACACTCAACTAGCTATGTGATCCTGGCCAAATCATTTAATTTTGTTTTGCCTCAATTTTCTTAGCTGTCAAATTACCTGGAGAAGAAATGATATACTTCAGTAGCTTTGACAAGAAAACCCCAAATGGAGTCATGAAAAATCAGCTATGCCTGAACAAGAACAAAAGATTACTTCTAGTTTTCTGGTTCTGGGACACTTCCCACTCCACTAAGATTTCATTTTCTCTCTCTGGTCACTACTGGTCTATAATACTCTCTTCATATGCAATAATACCCTGCCCTATCAACTTCTCTCAATTCTGTGCCTTTTTTTTCCCCAAAGTACTCTAACTTGTAGTGAAAGAAGATAAGCAATATGGCACAGTAGAAAGCCCAGTGGCTTTGGGAGTTAAAGGGCTTGGGTTCTAATCTGGCTTCTGTGCCATCTTCCCTAAATCTCTCGTATCACAATATCCTCATTAGTGAAATAAAGGGGTTTGTTTACTGGGTGGCCTCAGAACTCAGAGCTCCTTGGGGTTCCTCTCTCAAGTTATTCCATCTTCTGACTCTGGGCATCTTCTTGGCTTTCTTCTGTAGCTAGAATTCTCCCCTTCTGCATGTCCACATCCTGGCTTTAATTCAGATTTCAGCTGAAATATCACCTTCTACATGAAGATTTTTCCTGATTTCTCTTTAGGCTAGTTCTTTTCCTCTATTGATTACCTCCCATCATCTAGAATAAGTCTTGGTGGTTCCTAGTTATCACCGTGCTCTCTTCTCTGTAAGACTGTGAGCTCTTGAGAACAGAGAGTGTCTTTTATCTTATTTGTATTTTTTATATATTTATATATATTATCTTATTTATACAGTCCTAGCACTTAGCATAGAGTATGGCACATCTTAGGTTTTACATAAATGCTTGCTGAATTGATTTGATTCTTTACTACTACTAGTGCTACTGCTACTACTTTTACTATCACTACCACCACTGCTATTGTTACTGCTGCTGTTACTACTACAATTACTATTACTACTACAATTACTATCAGTCAACATTTATTAATCTCTAATATGTGCCATCCACTGTGATAAATTCTTTACAAATATTATTTCATTTGACCTCACAAAGACCCTGGGAGGTAGATGCTATTATTATTCCCATTATACGGATGAGTAAAATTGAGGCACACAGAGATTAAACAACTTCCCAAGTCACACAACTCCTAAATGACTGAGGCTGAACTTGAATTCAGGTCTTACGGACTCTAGATCCAGCTTTCTATTCATTAAGCCACCTTTTTGCTTCTTAGATATATTTTCATACAACAAAAACATGAAATTAGAAAAGAATATTTAAAATGTTACCTAATTCCTCTTTTTTTACTTTTCCCACCATCATTTCCCCTCAACATGACCATTTCTTTGTATAAGTGTGCGCTAGAAGATCCAAAGTCAAACTCTTTGGAGCAAGTTTAGAGAAGGGAAGGATATAATATTTTGCATCTGACAAACTTCATTTGAGAATTCCTTCACAGATGGATGACTTCTCCCAGCACATGGAACAAGCTTACTCAGAAAGGAGTTAGTTTTGTTTTGTTTTGTTTCTGCTTCACATGTATAATTTTGAAGTACAATCAGCAGGTTTAAGAAAAGGAATTAGAAAAGAAGTGGAAGAGAATATGAACGGAGGCTGAACTATATATACTTTATAAATTTTCCAGAATGTGAGAGGAAGCTTGATAGAGGGAATCAAGAGCTGCCTTTGTCATCAAGAAGACCTGGGTTCAATTGCTCCTTTTGACACCTTTGTAGCCTTGGGAAAGTCATTTAATGTCTCCAGACTCTAAGCTACTGTCTGAGGCTAGAAGTTAGAATTGACATGAATAAAGAGAATTTCATCAGCTGTGCCAGCGAATCCTCTTCCCTCTACCTCTAGTGAATTGACTAAGCTCATACACAAAGCTATGTCCAGAACTATCTGGAACAGATCTGTAATTGTGGCATCACCTAGACGGCTGTATTAGAGCTTTGAGAGAGTATCAGAAGTGGACCATGGGGTCAAGTCTCAACCTGGACATCAAGTTCTGATCTCCAACCTAAGGCAACAATTTCTCTGTTAGGATGCTCTTCTGGCCAATATGATCTCATTCAGGTGTTCCCAATATCAATGAAGTCACAAGTCTAGTCCCTAGCCTGCATCTATTCCAAGAGGGTGAAGGAATCTGAGATTAAGATAATTAGGTTTAAGAAGAATTCATATTATATTCTTCTATTACAAGGACTCTAGGGTTTCTTCAATACTGACTACTTCAAAGTAGTATTAACCACTACAAATAAATATACAGAAAATCACTTTTTCTAGATAAGGCAAATTATCTAAATCATTAGCAAAAGGTATTTATGTTTCTCCATCTTCTTTGCTGAAGTGCTTGTGTCTCTCCATCTTCTGCACTAAATGGCATGTCCTTTAGTGATATAACCCCTCAAAGTCCTCATTCACAGCTTTAATGGGAATTGGGAAATTTATTCCAACAGGCCATAGTAAATTTATTTTCAGATACTGGAGCTTATGCTAACACTGAATTCCTATTTCTAATTCAGTTTCCTTTTTCAAGACATACTATACATCATGCCTAGCTTCACAATATAAACTATTTCTTAAAAAATCTTTTGACACATATGTACCATCCTGATTTATAAGAAGTTGTTTAGACAATAGCATCAGCTAGTTCTAGGAATAACTGATAATTTTACTTGGATTTTGTGTCTGTAAAATTATAATATTTCTACTAGATATCCTACTTACTTTATGAAGGATATAAAATTTTTAGTATTTATTATAAAGGGAATTATAAATATTTGAAAAATATTCCTAAACAAAAATTACTAAATCAAATGAATAATATTTATGAAATTACTTTATGTTCAAAGTTCATCAGAACTGTGATGGAGGCAGAAGATTTTACCTCCTTTCTTATAACTTACTCCTTGCCCTAGGCAGCCACTTCCCACCTTAGATGGACAGGCTAATGAGGTAAAGAAAAACAAACTATAGTGAGCATATGTGGCAGCATGGAAACTATACTCTCCTTGTTGTGCCTTGCCTCTTTGATGGGCAAAAAATGACCTTCAAGTAAAGGAATAAAAAAGATGAAGGATATTTCCAGGAACATTACTCTACTTCCCTTCAAAAAGCCAGCCAAATCACCAAGCAGTTATGTGCTTCAAACCAGATTGGATCATCGTGGTAGCAGAACTACCACAAGGCAAATGCCAAGCTTCAATCATTAGGCAAGTTAGTAAACCAAATCCTGGTTGCTTGGCAGTGACTCTGCCATTACCCATTTTGAAACATGGAGCAAGGCATGATTAAACTTTATAGTTTATACTTACTGAAAAAGAACTCTACCATAGCCACAGACTTACCTTTATTAGGGCCAGGTACCTGCCATATCTTTAGCATCTCCTAAACGATGTTACACCACTATGGGGTCTTACTCTTTGGTCAGAGATTCCTGGGGACCCTGAGAACCTGCCCAAAATTTAATACAGCTGTATCACTTTAGCTGAGCAACACCTTGACCTTGACAGAGGTTATCCTGGGGAATCATTGCCAACACACTTTGATTGGGGGAAAAAAGCCACAAAAGAGAGCCTGCAATGGGTTCTAAAAACCAGATACTTTTGACTGTCAGAATGATGATAAAATGAGGCCCTATTTTCGAGATGGAAAATCCATGAGGTGTTGAGCTCCAGGCTAATGCTCTTCCCCAGGACAGCTTTGGCAAAGGTTTTGACTTTCGGTGCCTAGAGGGCAAATTCATGAGGTCTGTGAGTCCCCAGCATTAATGAAGAGAATTGAGGAAGGAAGAGCCTGCTTTGGGTGGCTGGACAGAGAAGCAGGGCATGCAAAAAAAAGTCGTTGGGCTCTGGGAAGAGAGGAAGGGAGCAGCATCCCCTTGCTGGGGGCCATGGCTTCTCTAGGACTGGACCAATGGAACTCAGCTACATGGCATTTTGAACTTCAGGCTATACTTCCGTTCTTCCAAGACCACCAGGCTAGAATAGACTGCTCCCTCACTTCTGCCTCCTTTAAGCCTTGGCTTTCTTCAAGACTCAGCATAGATTCTAGTTCTTATGAAAAATCTTTCTCCTTCCCTTCTTAGTTGAGACAAGAATGTAGTTTACTGGAGAGAGTATTGGAAGATCTAAATTCCAGGTCTGTCTAAGACACTAATAGATGTGACCCAAGGCACGTCACTCTACCTAGCTTAGCTTCAACTTTCTGAACTATAAATTGGGAATAATAATCACAGTGTTATTGATAGTTGGTTAGTAGCATTCATTAAACAATTGTCATGTGCTCCACACTGTCCAAAGCAGAGGAAGTACAAAGAAAGTCCAAATCAATCCCTGCCTTCAATGAGAGGGAAAATATGTAAATAACTAAGTATATGCCAGATATATACAGAGTAGATGACAGACAATATAGGGATCCCGTGATAATATACATATGCTATCTAAATATTATACATGTATATATGTACATATATTTATATTGTTTTATAAACCTTGAAGTGCTTTATAAATGTTAGTTATCTTCATCATCCTCATTATTATGGTTCTTTACTTCCTCAAATAATCTTTTATTTACTAACCTAATTATACATGCTTCCAGGGTATAGCTATAAGTTTCTCAGGATCAAAAAATAGAGCTTATGTACACCTTTAGGGCAGTCTGTACTTCAATAAGTCATTCTTATCTTAGATTCTAACCAACTAAAACATCTTCAATGCTTTCTCCTCCTACCCCTCCCCAACACACACACACACACACACACACACACACACACACACACACACGCCATGCAATGATTCTTTAGATAGAGAGCTATGGTCCTGAGTTTCAGGGACAGTTCAGTTAGAAAGTTCAACACCTCATCCCTTCAAAAGCTTCCCAAGAAGACATACACTGAAAGCATTAAAAATGGGAAAGGAATGAATTATTTCTAGTCTAAGCTCCTGGTCCATTGGTGGCATAGGGATGAGAACAAGACTATGGAGCTGGGGTCTTGTCACTTGACTGGGTCACGGAGGAAGAACTGAAAGCCAATGCTCTTCATATTTTCTGTATAGATCCACCTAGCATGGTAATTTGCACATGGTAGGTTCTTCTTGCTAGTATTCTATTTAAGATTTTGCATCTATGTTTATTAAGGAGATTGGCCTGCAGTTTTCTTTCTCTGTTTTTGATCTGCCTGGCTTTGGAATCAGTACCATATTTGTTTCATAAAATGAATTTGGTAGAACTCCTTCTTTGCTTATTTTGGCAAATAGTTTGTATAGCATTGGGATTAATTAATCTTTAGATGTTTGATAGAATTCATTTGTGAATCCATCTGGCCACAAATTGTAGGTTTTTTACAATTGATCTTAGCCAAAAGGCCAAGAAGTGATGCATGGTAGGTTCTTAATGAAGACATGCAGTTTGAAACTCTTGACCTGGGGTTGAACCATCTTTACTCAAGGCTAAGAGTCAACTATATCTAGCTGACCCAACAGAAGATGTTGTTTTATGTACTTTCCAGCTAGCCAGTCATATCCTCTTGCCTTTTATTTCTACCCTCTCTTTCAACTTTTCCACTTCTTGACTGTGTTTCATTGATCATACCAATACCATTGCTTCTGGAAAGGACATACTAATTCACACACCTTTCATTCAAATCCCCTTTTCAATGGCAGACCAGAATTTCCTCCCATGACCAACATTGTCTCCCCCTATAAAAATGTAAGATCCTTGAGAACAGGATTTTATCTCATTTTTTCATTCACAGTGGTTACCATTGTACCTAGCACATAGTAAGTATGTTACAAATATTAATTTATTTATTGAACTGAATTGAATTCATAAATGCAGCTATCCCAAGCAGCAGTTTTCTTTACGGAAGGGAGAAGAGTTAAATTTTAGAACATTTTATTTAGCTACTCCTTTGGTAAATGCACACTTAAAAAATATACAAGCTTTTCAGGTAGTTACCAGAGGGTGATTCATCTGCCACAGAAACAGTTGGTTAATTGTACACAAGTGTCTTTTTGTGGTATGCAAAGATATATTATGTCTAACACAAAAGCTCAGAGACAAGGACTTAATATTTATTGACACTTCAAAGAGAACACTTGTCCAGTTTTGCTAATGTGGGAGACACAAAACAAAATGGATTATAATATTGGAATACAGGAACTAAAGAAACAGGAAGAGTTAGTACTTCAGGGGAAACCAACAAAACATGGTATTTCTTGTTAGTTGGAAATTCAATCAAAATACTTGCCTTTAGAAATGAAGGTGTTACTTCAATATTCACTATTTGAAGGCTCAATTTCTAAAATATATGACCAAATGTAGGATCTCAGTGTTAGAAGCAGCCTGAGGCTATCTAATTGAACAAATCTTTAATGCTCTCTCTCTCTGTTTCTTTCTCTCTGTCTCTGTCTGTGTGTCTCTACTAAATTCTCAAGCACAGATCAGTCTATTAATTTCCAACTTCCAAAAGTTTCAACTTTTAGTGAAGAAGCAAGCATTCCTATCTATAAGGTGCTTATGTTCCAATGGAATTTTGCATGTGTGTGTGTGTGTGTATGTAATATGAAGAGATTAAAAATAATACAGAGTAGTGTACAAAAGATATTAGTCTTTCTAATAAATCATGAGTTATATTCCCTTTAAATGTATAATTCATATGTTTGCTGAATTTTTAAATGCGATTGAACAATTAATTGGGTTCAACAATTATACAGTGAAGGAAAATGGGAAAATGTTTTGATATTCAGAAATATATGCATTCTGTAAGATAATTACATATGCAGTGATTTTTCCAGATTATATCTTTATTCAAAGAAGTATTTGTCAGAACTATGTGCATTTGCTTTGTATAGTGGACATATATATAATAATAATAGCTTAGTATAGTGGACAGGGAGCCAACTTTCCAATTAGAAAGACCTTCATGTTCTATCTCTGTCATATATTGGGTCTATGGCTCTGGGCAAGTTACTTAAGCTCCCAGTGCTCTAGAATATCAGTTGAAGAGATATCAATTTGTGTGGGTTGGGGGCAGAGAACAGTTCCTCGCATGGGATTTCTCTATAACAGTGAAATCACAGTTCCACTGCCAATCTCTAATAATAATAATAGAGGCTCATATTTATATAAGACTAGTAATAGTCAGCATGGGGACTAATTTATAATGACCAGTCTGAGTCCCAGAGAAAGGATGAGGAAATGAATCCCTATTTCTTGTAGAGAAAGGAATGCGAGCATAGCAAAAGGGTGGTGATAATAGAGGGGATTATTCAATTTTATCCTTTTCCATCCCCATCCTTATTTCCCAGGAGCAGAAAATGCCACCTTGTGAGAGGAGAGATGTTGAATTCCTGAACCTCCACTTCCTGGATGCATTTTTGGCCTTTCTCTTGCCCTTTATTAGCATAGCTCAGAAACTAACATTTCTCAGAATGGATTTTTCATGCAAGATCTAGACTTCCTAAGAGATCAAGATATGCTGAATTTGATCATCTGGGAACCAGTCTTCTAGAGGGAGTTTTTTTTTTTTTCCCAACAACATACTTGTTAAAAAGGATAATGATCTGAAGGACCAAATGTAATGACAAGGGAATCCAGGGGCACTGGGACCCTGCCACCTGTTCCCTAATGATACTATATCCCAGATAGTGGAGGGCCAATGTAAAAGAGGATTTTTTGTTTAGCAGGTTCCAAAATGTCTTTATCTTCCAGAAAGAGTCCAATGAAATATTTGATTAATTTATATTTTTGTATTGTTTTCATGATTTCCTGTGATTGTTTTACATCTCTCACATATTCTGTAGTTGGTAAGATGGTTTCCTCTGATATTGAATGTGTGAGTTCAGGACTCTGTTGCACTTTGGGGAAAATTTAGACTTGAGCAATAGAGTGAGTTGATATATTTAGATCTGTTCCTACAGAACTCTGGATGGGAGTAATGATTGAAATAAAAAGGTGTACTCCTTTGGATTCAGTCCTAAGGGGAGAAAAATGGTTAGCATTTTTATTGTACTTCAAGATTTTCAAAGTGCTTTACAAATATTATATCACTTAGTCCTTACAACAACCAAAGGAGGTAGGGAAATATTATTATTATCTCCTTTTTACAGATAGAGAAACTGAGGCAGACAGACTAAATCAAATGACTTGCCAAAGGACACAAAATGTCTGAGGTCACATTAGAACTCAGGTCTTCTTGACTCCAAGCCTACTGACATATCCAATGTGCCACTTAGCTACCAAAACACAGATATTATGCATATACTGTGTATTCATTGTTTTAACACAATAGATTTTAAGATACCTGAAGGCAAGGCATTTCCCATTTTTGCCTCTCTGCCTAGTACAGAAAGCCTTGGCACATAGTAGGTACTTAATATATTTTAGTTAAGTAAATACTTGAGGTTTTAAAAGGACTTCATATGCTCTAGATCAGTGGTTCCCAAACTTTTTTGGCCTACCACTCCCTTTTCAGAAAAAATATAACTTAGCCCCCTGGAAATTAAATTTTTTTAAAATTTTAATAGCAATTAATAGGAAAGATAAATGCACCTGTGGCCATCACTGCCTCCCTGGATTGCTGCAGCACCCACCAGGGGGCGGTGGCGCCCACTTTGGGAATCACTGCTCTAGATTAACTCATGAGACTATCACCAATAACTTTGTCAGGGGTGCTGGCGATGGTCATGGTGGTGGAGTTCTACTTTAAAGTTTTGTTCTACTTTAAAGAAAGTTGGTCAGCAAATTCAGACACTATGACGTCATATTGAAGGTCTCATAGCTAGCATATATCTGAGAAGCAATACAAACACAAACTACTTCTGACAAAGCAACCTAAGTTTAGAGTATTTCCTCTATGTCACACAGCTTCTAAAGAATGTGTAATTTAAACTGTTATCATCTTCATCATCATCATCATTCCTTCCACAGTCCCATAAAGCCAGCCAATCACATAAATTAGGAAAATGAGAACTATAAAGGTTAAACGATTTCCCTATGGGCACAAAACAGACAGTGAAAGCACTGAGAGGTGAACACAAACCCGAGACTCCCAAAGTACAATTTTCAGACTAAATATTTTTATCTGCTTAACTTTATAAGTCCATGTAATCAATTTTTGTCGGTGTTATTATTATGGTTTGGTCAGTTCAGACACGTCTGACTCTTTGTAACTCCATTTGGGATTTTCCTGGCAAAGTTATTGGAGTTTGCCATTTTCTTTTCTAGCTAGTTTTACAGATGAGGAAACTGAGGCAAAGAGGATGCAGTGAGTTGCTCAGGGTCACCCAGCTAGTGTCTGAGGCCATATTGGAACTCAAGCACTAGCACTCTATATACACTGTGTGACCTAGCTACCCTCTCATCCAGTTAATACTCCGAAAATAAGTGAATCCTAAATCAAGGCATACTATGATATGTTATTTCAAAACTTTCTTGATTAAAAATAGTAAAAACAACAACAAAACTTTCTTGATTAAAAATAGTAAAAACAACAACAAAACAGGATTCTGATGACTTAATAATGTAAGAAAGACAACAGAGAGAGGAGTTTGTCAATCTTTTTATGTATAGTAGTAACTTTTTCTGTCTCCGTCTGCGGAGTGCTGGAAGTGTCCGCTCTCTTTGTGCACAAGCCTGCTTGCCAAACACTAAAGGCTCAATTGTATATGCAGGTGTAAAACAAATGGGCCAGCTCTTCATCTGCTATCAGCCAAATGACAGTGACTGGGAATCTGGCCATGTAAAAATACAGGGAAACAGCTGCTTTACTATTAGACTATGAGCAATGCAAAGGCCGATGAGGAGAGCATCACCATATGGGGAAGGTATTGCCTGATGTCCTTTTGAAAGGATGCTTTGGTGGTCTGGGCAACGTGAGCTGGAGCAGTAGAGTGGAGCTGGCATGGGTAACGCACATATTTCCTTAACATGAGTCAAAGGGGGACAAAGTCAAAACAAAATGGCTTAGAAAGAAAAAGCATTTTGGAGTTGGAGGAAAACCAAAAAACAAATTTCTGTTACAATGGACTTCTGAGAAGCCTTTGCTTCAACCTCTTGAATAAGGGGGAGCTTCCTCTCATTTTTCTATTCATGGCACTTAGGAAAACAGGAAAAATAATGAGCAGAATGAATCTATGTCTTCTGAACTGTATTTAGAACTTCTATCTCAAAGCAGATCTAAAAGATAAAAGGTGAAATGACGATGTTACCCAAAATGGGAGGAACTGAGGTCATCACAGTAAACCAGGGCCCTGGGGAGCTTTTGAAGGTAAGCCAGGGAACTGAGAATATCGTGTAACATTCCCTCTGTCATTCTTACACTTTCTACAATGGAAGCTGGGGCACTCTAACTATATTTCTGACAAATTCTACTGTCCTCAAATTATCACAAGACCTAGGAACTAGCAAGAACGTTTAGTGCTAACCCTTCATTTCTCAAATGAGGGAACTGAAGAAGCAAAAATTCACCCAGTACAAGTACTTTCTGGACAAATAATTCCAAATTAACATTAGGACAAATATAATTACATTTTCCTGCAGGGGTACTGAAAAGAGACAGTATAATGTGACAAAAATGCAATTCTAATGTGCATATCATATTTATATTACAAACAGCTGGAAGGAGAGAGAAAGAGAAGAAGATGGGCAGTCTCTCTGAATAATTTCATTGATGTAGACAATTTCCATTGTGGAAGCTCCTTTTAGTGATGGCAGATTATCCACTTGTTGCAAATTAAAATGAAGCAGTAAAGGAACAAGGGAGAAATCTTGGATTTGGAGTTAGAAGGTGTGAATACAACTCCTGGCTCTCCTACTTATTGTCTCTGTAGATTTGAATAGGCCACTGAACTTGTATAGATCTCAGTTTCCACATCTATAAAACAAGGGTGATGGATCTGATGATCTCTGAGTTACTTTTCAGGAGGCAGCTAAGTGAGGTAGTAGATAGAGTACTGGGCATGGAGTCAGAAAGGCTCATTTTCCTGAGTTTAAATCTGGTCTCAGACACTTATAATCTCTATGATCCTGGACAAATCACTTATTCCTGTTTGCCTCAGTTTCCTCATCTATAAAGTGAGCTGGAAAAGGAAACGGAAAATGACTCCAGTATCTCTGCCAAGAAAATATCAAATAAGGTCAGGAAGTATATTGGATATGACTGAAAAATGACTGAATAATGAGTTCTTTTCCAGGCCTAATTCCCTGATTTTTATGAATTTACTATTTGCTGAGGCAGTCCATCACATTTAAGGACAGCTCTAATTGATTTTATTCTTGATATAATTTTTACTTTACTTTCATGGACAGTAGTATTTAAACATATGATAATAGCATATAAAAATAAGAAAAATGAGCACATGAGCAGAAATAAAGTAAGAGAAGACTAATGATTTTTAAGCATCTTCACATTTTCTTTCCTTTTTTCCTTTCTGATTTCAGTTCTGCTAATTACTGCTTTGATCTTAGTGGTCTGTTTTTCTGTGCTTATTTTGGGCATATTAATTAGCTGACCTAATACTTACGAAGTGCAAACAACTGCTGAATTTTTTCTTTTATTTTTAATAGCATTTGAGGAAATTGATTTGCCTCTTAGAACTACTTTAACATGAATCATGAATTTATCATGAACTTAGGAATACTGTATTATATTATTATAGTTGTCTTTGATGTAAATTCTGTGGTTTACATAATTTGGACATAAGCCCCCTTTTAAGCAAACTATTATTCTCCATTTAGTCTGGCATCTTGCTCATATTTCTCTAAATAATCATTATTCTTAATTGAATGCTGATCTGCAAAAGTAATGTTTAAGTTTTCTGCTTCTCTGCGTGTATTTATAAGATCATTTTGCTCTAAGATATGATCATATGATCATTTTTCATATGTCTCACGAGCATTTAGATAAAAGTCAACAAAATCATTCAATTGGCCACATGTACCTGCCTATAACTCTATAACGGCAAGCCAATACGCTGTTATTCTTTTATCTGGGACAAATGCCAAGTAGATCTATGGATAGCTGAAGATTTCCATGAGATATTGTAGATTTCCCACAGTAAATAGGAAGTGAGACTCTGGATCTCAGGAAAGAGTTGAAGAGAAAAATATTTTTAACCTGATAAATATGACCTTCTAAAATAGGTTTCCTGTGTTAAATCTCAACATTGAATGATAATTAGTGGATAATTGCCAGGATCAAGAGAAAGAACTTTTAAAAGGAATATGGCAAAGTCCAAACTGGGCAGTTAGGTTGCCCAGTGGATAGATCCACCAAGCCTTTCATTAGGAGGAAAGTTTTGGAGACAGTTTCTTTAACTAGTATAGTTTTGGAATAGTTATATACTAACTTTCCCCCTTATTCTGATGTGTCAGCGTTCCTGAACAGGCAGTTCCCTCTGTCATTGTTTTGCTTGATTTTAATGTATGCATGGAAGACACTCTGTCTTTGAAGAAGAAAAAAATGCAGCCTTGAAGGCAAGTGCTTTCTTAAGACCAATAAGCAATAAACATGACAGGTTCAAATATATTACCAAGCTTTGAGGCAATTGTAGGAATCTGTAAACGTACTGCCAGTAATATTTCATTTTTTTTCTTTTCAATCCCTTCATCTTTGAGATACATTATGGATTAATTTTTAGATTACATCATTACTAGGGAATATTTTTATGTTTATTGCATCAGGTGCAGATATTTACAACAACTTCATATTTTAGATTTATTATTTTTTTCTTACAGTTTATCTGGAAGAATTCAGTAGAGATTGATAATAGTAACAATAATAAAAGTAATAATACTAATAATAGGCATAATTAGTATTAATAGTAATAACCATTATTATATTTTTTGTAGCACCTACTATACACCAGACACTGTTCTAAGTGCTCTGTAATTGTTATATCATTTAATCATCACAACAACCCTGGGAGGTACCTGCTAATATTATCTCCATTTTGCAAATAAGGAAACTAAGATAAATAGAAGTTAAGTGACTTGCCTTGGGTTATGTAGCTAGTAGTGTCTGAGGCCATGTTTGATCCCAAGTCTTCCTGACTCAGGCTCAGCACTCTACCCACTGTGCAACCTTGCTGCTCATTGCTCTAATTCTGCATTAAATTAATTCCTTGGGAAATTTTATGATAAAATATAGATCAGAATTGAACTGGATAGAAAAGTGTAGAAGTTATAGTGATTGAAGATACAAATTCCCTAAAATACCCATGTGGAAAGTTGATGTTTTCAATATATACTTTATAAGGTTTAGTGAAGTTTTACAAAACTCATGATTAATTGAAGATTTAAACCTAACTTACCTGGTATGAAGGATTAAATTTTTAAAAAAGGTGGGGGCAGCTGGGTAGCTCAGTGGAGTGAGAGTCAGGCCTAGAGACGGGAGGTCCTGGGTTCAAACCCGGCCTCAGCCACTTCCCAGCTGTGTGACCCTGGGCAAGTCACTTGACCCCCATTGCCCACCCTTACCACTCTTCCACCTATGGGACAATACACTGAAGTACAAGGGTTTAAAAAAAAATTTAAAAAAAAATTTAAAAAAAAAGGCTACTATGACATAGCTTGGGACAAGGGAGAGAAAAGGGCATCATGCATGTGGCAAAAACTTACCTTTCTTTGATTTTTGATAAATTCATGCTTTATACAAATACTTCTTTTCTCAATGGAATATAATATATTAAAATGTTAATCCATTTCAATAAGTATTTATCAGATGCTTAATATTTTCATTCTCTCATATTATCTGATTACTATTCATGACTTTCCAGACACTTTCCACAGAGGATCAACCTAATATAAAGGAGACCTGTTTTTTAATAAATCAGTGAGAGCAATGTAACTCTCAATCTGCTGTCCATTTTTCTTATTTGGGTTTCTTGACTATATGACCTAATTTTTGAATCATATATCTTATAAGAGTTATGCTAGAAATGTGCCTTTTGAATGTAAAACCTTTGATGACAGGGAATTTGTTTTATTTTCTATTTGTAAAGTAGAGTTGCATATAATACAAACTTAATGTTTGTTGAATGAATCAATGTCTTTAACTGTGCTTTTCATGTCACTTCTTGTATATGTCATGATTATTAACTCACTGTACCATGCCTCTTTCCATTACTCTTTCATTTTTATTATTTTGCAACTTTAATTTTTATGATTGTGCTATTCCACGGTTCATAATTTATGAGAGAAAAGTATCTTTCTAATCCCAATCTCTATACTTACTTCTCATTATTTCCCAATACAAATCTATTTCTTTAATCAAAATAATCTCCATAATGTTCTATGAATGCATCATAGTTACTCCCACTTCTATGCTTTTGCTGAATTAATTATTAGCAAATTTTTGTATGTAAATGTGTATGTTTAGGTGTATTTATACATATGCATGTACACATATATAAATGTTACATAAATTCTTTCAAGTTAAAAGTTACTATATGAAATTGAACTACAATGAATATACTTTTCTCTCTAGTGTCTCTCTAGTTTGATGGGCAAACTTTTTAAAGAGGGGGCCAAAGGAAAGGAAATGCTCATCTATCAGTCTATTTCTAAGGCAATTCTTTCGAAGTTTCATTGTATTGTATCCTACTGGTTGTATTTGTCAGATTAGGAATAATGTCACGCATTATTTTATATATAATTCCCACGGGCTGTAGTTTGCCTATCACTGGTCTAGTAGATAAAAAAGCTAATTTTTTCTATGACCCTGATTTTATCTTTCAATTGCTATTCCCAGGTTTTATGTACTAAACCTTAATGATCACTCAAAATATAGTATTCCTCCCTAAATAAGCCTGATTTTTAAATAGGAGTAATAGTCAAATCTCAGTAATCCATAAAATGATAAGGCCAAAAAAAGCCACTGTGTCCTCAAGCAAATCATTTTCCATCCCTGGAGTTGAATTTCCTCATCTGTAAAAGGAAAGAAATGATATAATAGGACTAGATAATTTCTAAAGGTTCCCTTTAGCTGATCTATATTTTAATATTAGTTCTACCACTAACTTGCCTCTGAACAAACCTTCCCCTAATCATTTTCTCTCATATAAATTTTGTAGAGTAATTTTCAGAATGTTTTCTCTGATTTATATCAAATGGGTATGAAAGCAAGATGGCGGAGAAGGTTCAAGGATGGATCCATCTGATCTCTACCAAATTACCCTTCAAAAACTATGATATGATATAATATTTCAGAATGAATTCTGGAGCAGCATGACCCATAAAAAGATGAAGAGAAATAGCTTGTCCTTCAAAAATAACCTAGAAGGCCAATGAAGAGGATCTAGTGCACCTGGGTAGAGATGGAACACAAAGTAGCATGCCAGGCCAAGTTCCATCACAGCAATGGGCCATGGGCACAGCTTAAGCAGTAGTAGATGCTTCTGGAGCTCAGCTACAGACACAGGTTGGGTAATTGCTCAGAAGGAGATTGCAGGGGTCCCTTTGCTGACTCTGAGTGCAAGATTCTTGACGCACTGTCCATACAGATTCTGGTTGCAGACCCATGGTGAGGTTTCAGGTTGAGGAGAAGCACAAGCACATAACAGAGCTTGTGGGCACAGGCCACAAAAAGGGACCCTGCTCACAGTTCCAAAGAGAAAAAGAATGTTTGAGTTTACTCACAGACCAGAGTACAGACTGGGAGAGTATTAAACACAACTCTGCTTATATTCCCCTTGGAAGAACTGAATGCAGATAGATCCCCAGAGCCTGCTCTTAAGTCAGCTGCACAAAGAACTTGAAGCTTGAAACAGTTCTCTCTTCACCATAGTTACAGAACCCAATGTTAACAGATTTTAATTTAAAAAAAGAAAAAAGAAAAGAAAAATCCTGGGAAATGAACAAATAAGAAAAAAAGAAAGTCAACAAAAAAAGTTATTTTGATGATAGAGAAGACTCAAACTCAAAAGAAACAACAAAGCCAATCCTGCTACATCCAAAGACCCCAAGAAAAATATGAATTCATTTCAAATCCAAAAAGAATTCATAGAGGAACTCAAAAAGGATTTGAAAATTCAAATATCAGAGGTAGAAGAAAAATTTGGGGAAAATGAGCATGATACATAAAAACCATGAAAAAAGCTTGCTAAAGGAAGCAAAAAAAATTCTGAAGAAATTAACATCTTAAAAAACAGACTAGGCCAATTGGCATGAGAGAGCATAAAAATCCAATGAAAAGAACTTTTTAAAAAGTACAATTAACCAAGTAGAAAAAAAGATATAAAAAATGCACTGAGGAGAAGAACATTTTAAAATGCAGGTTTGGATATATGGGAAAAGAGGCAAACACATTTACTGAGAAAAAGTTGTGGTCAGAAACTAAATAGTGGAAATAGGATAGAGAATAATACACAGCAATCATAATGGTGTGAATTTTTTATGTCTCTAATAGAGGCCACATTTCTCAAATACATAGAATATAAGTTGAATATATAAGAATACAAGTCACTCCCCAATTGATAAATGGTTAAAAGGATATGATCAGGGAGTTCTCAAAGTAATTAAGCTCTCTTTAGTCAAGCAAAAATGCTCTAAATCACTATTACATAGAGAAAGGCAAACAAAAACAACTCTGAGGTACCAACCCATGACTATCAAACTAGAAGGAATGTGGATAATTTGAGATATGAATGTACTGTTGGGGGAGTTGTGAACTGATTCAGTCATTCTAAAGAGCAATTTGGACCTTTCAATACCATTACTAGGTTTCTATCCCAAAGAGATAAAAAGCAAAAAGGGGAAGGACCTATAGTATGCAAAAATATTTAAAGCAATTTGTTTCGTGGGGGCAAAGAATTGTAAAGTGAGGGAAACCCATCAGTTGGGGAATGGCTAAATAAGCTATAGTATACAATTATAATTGCATTCTATTAAAGTATAAGAAATGACAAACAAGAGGAGCTCAAAAAAATCTGGAGAGACTTACATGAACTGAAGCAGAATGAAATGAGCAGATCCAGGAGAATATTATACACAGTAACAGGAATATTGTACATTGAAAAACTATTAATAACTTAGACATTCTTAGCAATATAATGATCTAAAACTATCCCAAAGGACTCATAAAAAACTGACATCAGCTTCCAGAGAAAAATAACTAATGGATTCTAAATCTGGATCAAAGCAAACTTTTTCATATTCTTTCTTAATTTTTTTGGAATTTCCTTCCACCAAAGGATTAATATGGAAAAATGTTTTATGTGATTGCACATGTTAAATATATATGTGATTGCTTACTGTCCCAAGGAAGGAATAGGGGGGAGGGCTTGAGGGGGAATGAGGAAGATAATTCAAGACTCGGTGTTCTTTGAAAAATGTTGAAAATTGTTTTTACATATAATTGGGAAAAATGAAATGAATAAATTTTTAATAAAAGAATATTTGCTCTAACAATTTAACAAATGCATTGAGAGTCAGGGCCAAATAATAAAAATACAAATATCCCTTCCACATCATGTTTTTCCCCATTGCAGTTTTGTTACACGGTGGGTGGGCATAAGAAATTAAATAGGAATTTTGTGGGGTTGTTTTGCAGAAGCAGTAGATGAAACCACAAAGACCAGCCAATGATACAAAAAAATTGTTTAGAAACTATGTAGTCTATGACAAAATACTTTATCTAAATATTATAGTAAGGCATTCTTAATACTCCATTTAAATAAATTCAGACTTCTTCTCTAGTATGAAGGGAGGGTCAAAAGTTTTATACAGATTTTCCAGATAATGGAGGTACTGTGCCCTGAACCTCTGTAATGTGGAAGAGATACTTATAATGATAATAATGACTCATATTTGTATAGCTCTTTCAGGGCTGAAAAGAACTTGAGAGATCTTAGAATCCCTCCCCTTCATTTAATATTTTCACAAATGTAGAAACTCCTTCTACATTTTGTTACTATGAATTTGATCAGCATTAATGAACATTAACTAGTCTTAAACAAGCCTGCTTTATTAAGCATTAGGTTGTTATTACACTCTAATCCCCAGGTTGAGCCAGTTGGCTTCAGGAAGGTCAAGTAAACCAGTCCAGAATCACACGGCTAGTATGTACTTGAGGCAGTATTTTAACCCACATGTTCCTAACTATGCGTTTAGCATTTGATCCAATAGAAATGTTAGAATGCTTTAAAAAGTTCACAAGTATGATATTAATATTCCTTACCTTTCCTGTATGATGTTACAAATTATCATCAATATAATATGATTATACATTGCATTATTTGATAATATATTACTTAAAATAATTTACATTAAGATATTGATTAAAAGTGAACACAAAAAAATTATGAACTTAAACCCTTTGTTTTTTGGAAGTTACCAAACCTCAGTTTCTTCTTTTGTGAAAATATTAAATGAATGAGTGAGTTACAAGATCTCTAAAGTTCCTTTCAGCCCTGAAATTCTTTTATTTATTTTTTCTTTGGGGGGGGAGGGTTAATGAGAGGAATAGGTAGAGATCTGATTTTGTTTCTTCAGGACATTTTCAGTCTGTATAGATTGGTGACTCACCTGTGACTTACAGACTTATAATAATAGAGAATTATTTGCCCAAGTGAATTGTCATTAGTATCACATATAGTATGTATCAGAAGTAGGACTTAAAAGCAGATCTTTCTGACCCCAAAGGCAGCTTTCTTCTCATAAAATGGCATTGCCTTCTCCTCAGATTCTGCAATTCTAATCTTACAATTTAGGGTGGCTCACTGGATAGAGAGCTGGGGGCTCCCTGGGCTCAAATCTGGCCTCAGACGCTTATTAACTGTGAGACCCTGGGAAAGGCACTAAACCATGTTTGCCTTAGTTCCTTCACTTGTAAGATGAGCTGGAGAAGGAAATGGTTGACTACTCCAGTATCTTTGTCGAGAAAATCCTAAATTTGGTCACAAGGAGTTGGACATGACTGAAAAATGACTGAACAAAAATTGTATGTTACCATAGAACACAGGACTTCAGAATGGATTCCAGAGATTGACAATATTCTGTCTTTCCTGATTGCAACCTGGTGAAAATGAGAACTTTAAAAGGGTTTTTTCCCTTTTCTTACCAACTCTTTTATTGCATCGTTACCAACTACAGGCATAAATACAAAATGGTTTTAGTCTAAATATCAAATTATTTTTTTTCAATTCAAATAAGCTTCTTTCTCTCTGAGGCTGCTCCATACTCTCAGTGTGAAACCAAGAAGTTTATATATTATTCATCCATCTAAAAACCTTGAGGCAGTACCCCTGTGGAGAGTCTTCAGTAATTGGTCTCCAGATGCTACTGCTACAGAGCGCCCTAAAAGTCCTTAAACATCCTGAGAACATACTTCCATCTGCTTCACAAGTTGCATATGTTGGAAGTAACACCAGATTGGTCAACCATATTTCTACCCTATTCTACCAGAACCTAATGATTATGTATCTAATATGCAGCCTGCTGTAATTTATGTAAATGATAACAGCACAATGGAAGCATAATAGTGAGTGACTGCTCTGTCGCCTAAAACTGTATATATTAGGGCCAAAAATGGTCAAGGACTCCAATTTTCTCCTTCTAAACAAATGAGATTGGTGAGATTGCTCTCCTTCGTTAAAGGAAGATGTCCCTTTACATAATAAATTGAGCTTTATTATACTTAAATCTGCATGAGTGTTTCAGACTTATAATGTCAGAGAAACTATTAGAATGAATAAGCATACCTCCATAAATCAAGTCAGCAGTCATTGAAAAGTTTGCACTAATACCAAAGTAACATCTGGAGCATGATTATATGCCACCTTGGCAAATTTAATTCTTAATCTATGCTCCTCTGTTGTATGTACTATAATAAACAAGATAATATGAAAAGGATCCCCCTTTTCATCTCCCACTGTACCTTTTCTCCCCTTGATTCTCCTTTAGTATTTGAGTGAATATGAAAAATTATTTCTTCTATTGTGTGTCTCTTCTTTCTATCTGCTTCTAAATATGTGGGGCAGGGAATAGAGTATTGAACTTAAAATTGGGAAGACGAGTTTAATTCACTCTGAAATATTCCTCTGTTGCATGACTTTGGACAAGTCATAAACTCCCTGCACCTCCATCTCCTTATTTATAAACACATATAATAATAATAAATGAATATACAGTATAATATAATAAATGAATATTATAATATAACAAATGAATATAATTGCATCTGTCTCACAGAGTTGTAAGGATCAAATGAAATAGTTTGTGAAAAATTTTTAACAAACCTTAAACTGCTACATAAATATTAGCTATTATTATTATTATTATTATTATTATTATTATTATTATTATTATTATTATTATTANTATTATTATTATTATTATTATTATTATTATTATTATTATTATTATTACCCAATAAGCTCGTGAAGGCTGTGGATGGAGCTTAGTTTTCTTTATGTCGCCAGCCCCACTTCTCAAATTCCTCAATATTGGCCCCAGGAATTGATGGCTACTGAGAAGGATCAAGTAAAAGAACCTGGATGCAGAAGGTTCTGTTAAGCAGTGATAGAGAAGTCTTTAGAAGACAGTCTCTAGAAGAAGCCTTTAGAGGACCAGTTTGGTGGTGGAATCAATACATCAATCAATAGACAAGCAAGCATCTACCATGAATGATTTATTATGTGCTAGGCACTCAGAATACAAAGGCAAAAGGAAAGAGTCTCTGTACTTCAAGAGCTTATATTCCATCAGGAAAGACAACATATACTTATATAGGAAGAAACAAGACACAAAGTAATGGTTTATCCTTTGTTTTCTCAAGAGAGCTAATGATATTGCAAGGACAATGTCTTGACTTGAAAGTAAGTCGGATTTAAATAAGGCAGAGTTGTGCTAAGTCTTCAGCTTCACTCTCCTCCAGTATCATTGAAGTCTAGTGGCAGAACAATAGCCAAGAGGGTTGGTGATGGACCTGGATGCGGTGATTGACTTTGGGGTCTGCAATGTCTGATGGTGCTCTAAACACCTGACAGTGCCTGTATCAGCCACCTTTTTTGGCTGTTGGAACAAATTGCTCTCATCTACCCCTTTAGTCAGGGAAAGTCTTTACATGCTTGCGGTAGACATCCTTTCTAAAGTCACTGATGGATTTGAGGACTGTCCATTTCCCTCCACCTGGTTTTAGCCCATCTGCTGAGATGGTGGTACCCCCCATGTGGCTGCTGTGCGTGCTATTGCTTCTTGGAGTCACGGGTAAGAGCTGGGTGAGAGGTGGTCAAGAACAGTCCTAAGATTTATGAAGAATTCAGGGAGGACTAGAAAGAGTCAGCTAGTATTTGGAAGGAAGAAAGAGCAGCATGTAAAGGTATCATTTACTCTGAAACTTTATAGAAAATGGAGATTTTAAGAGGCAGAATTTTGGAAGTTACATGACTTCTAGGGATTGGAGAGAGATAAAACAACCTGTCTGAAGTTTAGAGTATAAAGTTAACTTGGAAAAAAAATAGTCAAGGTTCAATGCCTCATGGTAGGAGTTAGCTTTCAGTAAATTGGTTCAAATGAACAAATATTTATTAAATACTGACTATTAAAATAGTTCTATATATTAAACAATAAAAATAATTTATTAACACTCTACCATGTGACAGATATTCTGCTAGGGAATTGGGGACATAAATCCAAAAAACAAACCAGATCTAACCCCAAGTAGACTAAATTCTATTGAAAGGAGAGGGAGTTATGAAATCAATGATCTGAGATTCCCTGACAATCATTGAAAGGGCAATATGTTTATAAACTAAACTCCTAAGACAATTGTCCAAGGCTCAGATACAGTGTAATGAGCACTGGCTTTGGACTGAGAGGATTTGAATTCAAATTCCTCCTCTGACCCTTACTGCCTGTGGGACATTGGGCAAGTCAAAACCTCCCTGGGCTTTCATTTCCTCTGCAGAGAAACGAGAGGGTGAAGGTAGATAGATTCTGTGCTACCTACTCTCTCTAGATCTAGGCCTGTCCAAATAACAGAGGTAAGAGTTACTCTACTCCAATCTAAACTAATATCTTGCATTTTAATTTGTTGGTCTTGTCTGATTCTAAATAACTCTGACTGTAGAAATTTAAAGCAAGGTAAAATAAAAGAATCACAGTGTAGACTTATCCTCAGGTTTTCTATATGTTGGGCTTTTAAATAGTGTTCTGTAAGTGACTGTCTAATTCACTTATAATGGAAGACTGACCTTACCTGCAATGGTGCATTTCCTACAGAATGGACAGCTCCCTCCCCTGCTTATAATGCAAAAAGTTCTCTGTTATCTTGACTCTGTAGCATGTGAAAATTGTTACAGAAGAATGCTCTAGACAGCTTTTGATAAGACCTCTTTGTATCTGTTTTACTTTTAGTAACATGAATTTTCTTTCAGAAAGCAGTCTTTCCATTTCTATATTGCACTGATGGATTTGAAAGAAGAATGCCTGGGCTGACTATTTTTCATGCATGAGAGGGTCTCAGTATGCATTCGACAAGGAAGCAAGAGTCTACTATTAAAGGAAAGATTGTGTATGACAGAGGAAATATGGGCAGAGTACATGAGCTGATTTGAATATGCAATCAGTCTAGAAGACAGGAAAAGGAATACAAGCTTGTCTTGTGTGTCATCATAATAGTAAACCAGCAGCGACCTAATCACCTCCTGCCAAATAAAAGAAAGGCCTTCTTAGATTTGCAAGACTGAATATTTCCATTGGCTGCTCCCATCCTCCTGTTCAAGGCAGGCAAAAAGGAAGCAATCACAGAGGTAGAAAATGAGAACTAGACCTAGACAAATGTAGCTTTACTATTTGATAATCACAAGGAAAATGAAATGCTTTCCCTTATTCAGTGATTTCTTCAGTTTTTCAACTTAAAATTTTTCATCAATGACATAGGGGACCCCAGAATGCCTTTTAGCTCTAAATCTAGGATCTTATTAATTTAGAGCATTTGAAAGGTTGGTGAACTCAACTTTTTAAAATCTTGTCTCAACAACTCCTTTATCTAGTTCATCTCAATCAATCACTATTCATTTATTAATTATTTACTATTAACCAGGTATTACGCTAGGTGCTGGAGATATGGAGACCAAGAGGGAAATCATCTCCACTCTCCAGAGGAATAATAGCCTTTCAGGGAACAAAATATATGTAGATATAAGTAGGGACAAAACACAAAACATTTAGATTAGGAATTCTAACCTTTTTTTGTCCATGACTTTTTTGGCAGTTAGATGAAACCCTTCTCAGAATAATGCCTTTAAGTGAATAAAATAAATTATATAAGATTACAGAAGAAAGTCATTCTTTACAGTTATTAAAATAAAAAGAATACAAGTTCATGGACCCTGGATCAAGAACCCCTTATTTGGGAGTTGAGAAAAGGCCTTATAAATGAAGTGGCACTTGAGTCAAGTGAAGGAGGCTGGAGATTATAAGAGATGATGATGAGGGAAATGTTCATCCCAGGCTCATGTAAAGACATGGACACAGGAGAGAAAATATAAAGGAACAACAAGAGGGCCTTGTTGTGTAGCCTGTAGAACACTTAAAGGGAAGTGACATGTTCTAGGCCTAAAAAGTATGCTGGAAGCACTTTGTGCATTCATTTTTAAATGAAAGCTGAAGAATTTGTATTTTGTCCTAGAGACAACAGGAAGCCTCTGGAGCTTTTCAGGCAAGGGGATAACATGATCGCATCTGCTAGAATAGGAACCATATCCTGAAATCTGCCCCTCTGCAAGTTAGGTTTGTATTTCCATAAAACCATCTTTGAGACTTATTGGGCCCAGTTGAACTAATAGCTCAGGTTGCTGACATCACTTCCTGGTCAGATTACATCCTAGCTGTAGGCATCCTTTGATCCTTGGTTAGTAGACTGAGATGGGCAACTAGAATGGAAGCTTTGCTCAGTTGAATTGACCAAGTGTGTCTTCCATGAAAATATATCAATGAAAATGGGAACTTTATCAGAGAAACTTGCTGTGTTTCCTGATTTTTTTTTCATTTCACCTGCACTGATTTTGTATGTATAAAATCTTTTTTTAATTTATGTAAGAAAAATTATCCATTTTATCTCCTGTGACCCTTTCAATCTCTTCTTTGGACATGAACACTTCCTCTATCTGTAGAGCAGAATAGTGATTTCTTCTGAGGTTAATTTATATCACCCTATTTATTTAAGTCATCTATTTTGAGATGATCTTAGTAGACAGTGTGAGATGTTGGCTTAAACCGAGTTTCTTCCATGATAATATAGTCCACTGATGAGTTACTACCTTAAAGCTGAGATCTTTGAGTTTATAAAAAACAAGTTTCTATGCTCATTTGTCTCTGTTTATTTAGTATAATCACAATTTGTTCCACTGATGAACCTCTCTATTTCATACTTGGTACCAAATTATTTTTTATTAGTTTAGCTTTGAAGTTTGTTTTGAGACCTAGTGATGAAAAATTAAGCTTGTGTTTTCAAGAGTAACATCCTTTTTGCCCTCCATCAATTCTTATAGATGTTAATCTTATAGATGGGATCACCCATGGCCAATTGTCTCAAAATGAAGACAATGAAGACTAGTTACATCTTATGTTCTAATAATTGATACCTTCTGAGGTTGGTCCTAGAGTTTTTTTAAACCCTCCACTTCTGGCTTTATTATCTATGCTAAGTATAAATCTAAGGCAGAAGAGCAGTAAAGGCTAGGCAATTGGGGTTAGGGGACTTGGCCAGAGTTAAATAGCTAGGAAGTGTTTGAGGCCAGATTTGAATACAGCTCCTCCCACATCCAGACCAGGCTCTTTTCCACTGTGTTGCTTAGTTGTCCCGCCTTTAAACCCTGACCTTCTGTCTTAGAATGGTCCCGGAGTCTTAGCTGTGGTTTCTTTTTTTTCTTTTTTTTTTTTTTTACATTTTTTTTAAACCCTTGTACTTCGGTATATTGTCTCATAGGTGGAAGATTGGTAAGGGTGGGCAATGGGGGTCAAGTGACTTGCCCAGGGTCACACAGCTGGGAAGTGGCTGAGGCCGGGTTTGAACCTAGGACCTCCTGTCTCTAGGCCTGACTCTCACTCCACTGAGTTACCCAGCTGCCCCCGTGGTTTCTTTTGAGGACAAACCTGAACCCTTTATGGCAGATCCCATTCATACTTTCCAAAGAAATCACCAAGATTTCTGGTGCACTAGCCTACTGATGGAATTTTTGCACCTCTTTTGGTCTTCCTTGGCCAGTAACACATATCAAACTTGCCATATAGCCAATGTTGTCACTTGTATGTGCTTGTGGCAGTTAGTCTGACCATTCTTATAATAAGTTAGTGGAAAATCAAGTGTAATAATTAGATTATACAATATACTTGAAATCAAGCACTAGTCACATGATCTCACAATTTATTAATCAAATTGAATACCCTCAAAAGAGCTGGACTTGCTAGGCTCCCTTTTCATTTAAAAACCAATTTCTTTGCCTGTTTTCTCCAGATGAATTTTATTATAATTTTTCTGGATCACAAAGTAATTCTTTGGTAATCTAGTATGGGAGTGAATAAGTAAATTAATTTAGATATTGTTCTCATTTTTCTTATATTATCTTAGCCTATCCACAAGCAATTAACATTTCTCCAATTATTTAGATCTGTGTTTATTTGAATGAAGAGCGCTTTGTAATTGTGTTCCTAATGTTTCTATAGTTGTCTCGGTGGCGAAAGACTACTATATTTGTTACACGCAGGCTCATTCAATTAGGAACTAGACAATTACAATAATAGGGAAGTTAGTCTGTCAAACATTTATCAAGCACTCATTCTGTACCTGGTACTGTGCTAAGCACTGAGATAACAAAAAAGACCAAAAAAAAGTTCATCTTCAAATGGATTATATTTTAAGTACTGAGACAACATATAAATATCTATCTATCTATCTATCTATCTATCTAT
>NC_058135.1:93591818-93626672 GCF_016433145.1 Gracilinanus agilis
TACATACATACACACACACACACACACACACATATATATATATATATATATATATATATATATATATATATATATATATATATGAAAAAATACATGGAATAGACTGAAGGTAAGCTTGGAAGGAAGGTAGCAATGAGGACAGGACCTTTGCAGATGATGGGATTTGCAAGGTTTAATGAAAATAGTGCTGGACTTGAACTCAAAAAGGTCTGGATTCAGATCCCTCTTTTGATACTGGCTGTATTACCATAGACAAGCCAGTTAGCCTCTCTGGATCTGTTCCTTCATCTTTAAAACGAGAGCATTGGACTAGACAACTTCTAAAGTCTTTTCCAGATTTTGATCTCTGTTCCTACAAGCACTGTTTTGTGAATGGCTTCTCTACCTGAGTCCTATTAAATACTGAAAGTATGCAATCATGGAGTTTAAAGTTTTTCCATGACATCCTTGAGGAGACATAGCCAAAGTGCTTTAATTGCATGCAACTGCACATTTTAGGAATCCTAAGGCCTAAGCAGAAGTTTTAATAAAGTCAACCTGTCATTTTTCATTTATCCAGTCCTACAATGCCAATGCATCTACTTCTGACTGGCTACTTTTGATGAGAGCCAAATTTTTCTCTTTAAGTTTTATAGTCTCAAAAGACTGAGAAGATGGAGAGGCTCGTGCTCATTATATCACTGGGAGATCAACTGAAGAAAGACTATTCCTTGTCATAAAGTCCAGCCAATGGATAGATTCCTACTGTAAAACTTAATGTCTAAGAGGACACTTTTAGAGAGGACTGATGGAAAGTCACCTTTTTTTTTTCCAAATATCTGAGAGACTGGGTAGACTATCACACTATAGAAAAGTTTTGTCAAAGGACCTTTTCAGCAGAGACAGATGGAAATGTCTAGAAGATGGTCCAGATGGGCAAGATCAAGATCATAACTCAGATGATGAGACAATGTTGTTAGCTCTTTCTTTTGAGTGTTAGAGAGGTTCACCCAGAATGTTCTCTTCTAAGAAGGACCTCTCCCAAGACAAAAAGAAGAATTAAATGGAAAGGCGTTCCCTTTTCTATTTAATATCACAATTGTAGAAATTTGGTTCATTATGGAGGAGAGATAGTGATCGACCAAATGTGATGCATGGGCTTAGAATTAGAGCTTCATTCCAGTGAATCTTACAATAAGAAGGTCTTAAAATAAAAGCAGAAGAGATAGAAAGTCCTGAGCTCAAATCTGGTCTTAGACATTTCCTGGGCAAGTCACTTGACCCCCATTGCCTAGCCCTTACCACTCTTCTGCCTTGGAATCAATGCGTAATATTGATTCTAAGACAGAAGGTAAGGGTTTTTTAAAAAATCAAGAACAGGATAACACGAAAGTTCAGGATTATATGGCTAGTGGCCAGATGTATATGTATGTTATGAGAAATGAATAAAAATGTCTTATATTTTGCCAGTTGTATCCTGCTAGTAGAATGTATGTAATATGTACTTTGCATGAAATGTCTCTAGGTGCTATACTATGTCTTTCATAGGATGTTGGTATTTAGTCTACTGTTTTTAACTATAATATGATGTTATACACATTTTTGTGACCTATGCATTTGGCTTGCTCTATAAAACTTTGCTAGGAAATGCTATTTATTAAATTCTATATGTATCCTACTTTTTATGTATTTCAGGAAACTTTAATTTTAGATATTATATGCAATGTAGTAGCTTAGGCATCTGGAATAATTTTCTTTGCCAACTGCATGAAAATTTGTGTATATTTTAATGTTCACCTACAGATTATATCTAGACATTTATTATGATTTCTAATGGCTTTCTTTTTATTATTTAGGGAAAGACAAAAGGGGGGAAAGGGCCTCTTAAACTTCTATCATCTGGCTGTCTTTTAGAATTAAACTAGACTGTAAGCTCCTTGAGATCAAGAAATCCCCCCCCCCCAATTTTTTGTAGCCTCTATGGCTTTTGGCACAGTAACTCAAACTCAGTAATCACTTAATAAATATTTTCCAATTGTTCATTCATTTTTAGAGGAAAGGGCTAAGGAAAAGTAATAATTTATTCCAGAGAATTTTTTTAAACCCTTAACTTCCATCTTAGAATCAATACTGTGTATTGGTTCCAAGGCAGAAGAACAGTAAAGGCTAAGCAATGGGGGTTAAGTGACTTGCCCAGGGTCACACAGCTAGGAAGTGTCTGAGGTCAAATTTGAACCCAGGACCTCCCTTCTCTAGGCCTGGATCTCAATACCCTGAGCCATCCAGCTGCCCCTATTCCAGAGAATTTTTAAAGAAGACTCAGTTACTTGGAAAAATATTGTTTAGAGAGAGAATAGGAATTTAAGAAAAACAGATATTTAAGAAAATATCTGCAGATTGTGAAACCTTTATAGAAAATGAAAAAAAAATCTATATCTATATCTATAACATATATATACATACACACACCAGTTTGATACATTAATAAGTATATATCTCTTTATATTATTCCTATTATACCTGCATATTGGGATTTTCAAATAAGCTTCTTTTTCAGATCCACTAATAAAAAATAATAATAAATAATAAAAACAACCTTCTCAAATCAACATGCTCAACAAGTATAAAGAAAAACTTACTGATATAGAATATGGCTTTTAAAAACTTATTAAATTTATTTTAAACTATTTTATATTTGATCATTAAAAACAATAGTACTCCAGATGAGTTGTAGAGAACTTAATGTGTATATTCCAAGACTAGCTCAAAACATAGATTCCATCTCTAGTTTTGCCACTAAGTTGAAATGACTATAGGACAAATCAGTTAACTGCTGTATGTTCTCTTCGTTCTGTGTAAACTGTTATCAGAGATATCTCCCAATTTGGTTAAGACATAATATACCTAGATGCTAAGAGCTCTTTGTATAAAGCGTTATATTAAAAGAAAAATCAGAATTTTTTTAAAGGGCATGTTTAATAATGTTTTTTAGTATCCATACCTAACTAAACCATCCCAGGAAAAAATAAGAAAAAAGTAAACTTCAATCACCAAGCAATTTACTAAAAACTATTAAATAATATTCAACAATACTGCAGATATTTCAAATCAGTATCTTCAATTAATGGCTTGCCTTTTGTTTTTTCTAAATGTTCTTCTCATGACCTGTAGTGCCATTACTATAATTATTAGTATAATCTACAATGAAGAATCAGAAAAAAACCAAAATAATTGAAAATGCTACTCTAGAATGCAATATATTTTGTTTGTTATGAATGGAAAACTTCTAATCTTTTAGTTTGCTTGAACTTTCAGACTATATCACAACATAAAATTGTGGTTCACCAGTAATTATGTGTTTATTGTTCTTGGCTATCCAATAGACTTTGATACAGTAGGAAAATGGGAACTTTTATTGTGCTTCCTATTGCTTTTACTGATTCAGAAGTCTTTACTACGATATCATAAAAAATTGGAATTTTATACTCTATATCAAAACTTTAAAATCTTTCATTATAGTTACAAAATACACATAATCTTATTTTAATTTTGTACTTTTAAAATATTAAAATATATCATTCATTTGGAATTAGAGTATGCAAATATGACAGACTAAGTTTAATTTCTGGCAAATGGCTATACAGCTTATCTACCATCTTGTTATTGTTGAATAATGAATACTTTCTTTTAGTAATCTATATTCTGTGGTTTATAGAACACAAGTATGCTTTGTGCATTTATTTCTGAATCTTAATTTTAAAAATACATTCCAGTGATTATATATTTTCATAAAAATCCTTTATAATATAATAATTTGAAATCCAATTGATCTTTCTGCTTTTATTATTTCTCTGTATATTCTTTATTTTTCCCTCCATATTAATATTCTTATCCTCATCAAATTCTATGAAGTGCTATTTTGATATTTTAATTGTTATAACATAAAATCCATTTTATTAGTAGGTTTAGATAAGTCAATTCACCTTTAATTACTTATTTAATGATATCATCATTCACTTTTAGAAGAATTTTATTGATATTTTCTGTTTCTAACTTTATTATATATTTTATCCTAAATATCTTTCCCTTTCAGAGATCCACTGCACATAACAAATAATATTTTGTAGAGAGCAAAAAAATCAACACAAGCAATTGATACATTGAAAAAGTCCCCAAACTTGTGTAATTGGCAACGCCTATGGATTTCACACTCCAGTGAAAGGATAGGTTGGAAAGCCTTCTCTTATCTCTTCATTGCATATTTAATTTTTTTTACATTTTCATTCATTTTGTTAATTAAAATAATATTAATCTGTGATACTCATTTGGGCTTTTTTGTTCCCGACCTAGTTGACTATCTTTTTAATTCATTATTTATAAAATATGGGTCTAAGCTTTTTGCCTTTCCATATTTCCTTCTTTACTGAACTAAAGGTGCTTGATAATTATCTCACACTATTATTTTCATTTAATTCTTTTTTAAGTTTATCAAATTCAATTTTTTAAACATTGTGTTCCACTAAGCTTTTTGTTCAGTTTTCTGTTAAATATCTTATATTATGAAACAGGGTAAGTAAATTCTCTTACTATTAATGCTTACTGTAAGGCCTTTTTGAATTTAGTTAGCCTTTCATTTAAGTAATTTCATTTTGCCTCATTGCATATATTAAATGTTGATACTACTTTATAACCTGGAGTCCTTTTAAGGTGACTGTAGTTTTCCTGTTTGTTCATTGGTCAGCTAGATTTTTGCTTTTCTGTACAAAATTTTGATTGTGACTCCTTATTTTTAAGCTTCAGCAGAAGTATAATATATTTATTCAAGCTCCTCAAAATCTGTATGATTATCTATATTTTAGGTGTGTTTGATATAAGCAACATGCTATGAAACTTTTTTCTTATCTAATCCGCTACTTTAAAAAAAGAATTAATTCAATGCATTTTTAAAGGCACTTTAGTTTTTTGCCTGTATTGCGTCCTATTATATTACATCTATTTTCATCTATATAAGGAATGTACCAGCTTGCTTTGCTTTTACCACTATATTTCTCTAGCTTCCACATAGCCACACAGATGAACCTTGAACCTACCTCATGCTAAAATCCAACATAGATCATAGAAGTCTATAAAGTCTTTTAAAGATTTGTATCCTGTCTCTCGAAATAGGAGTGTTCTTTATGAATCACTCTCATATTTTTCCACTCTCTTTTGTTGGTTTAATATAATAAATCTCTTCTCTCCCACATTCTACTCAATTTTGTCTCTTTCTGTCCATTCTCTTCTTAATGCAGTTTTCTCCCACTGAGTAATTAGTCATTGTTTCTTCACTGTTTGTCCTTCAAGTTGAGACTTCCATTATAGGAAAGCCAATTTTTCCTACTGTAGACAAGACAACTTTTCACTACTTTTTGTAACTTATCATGGTATGGAAGAAAGCCTCAAAAGTCTACAGCTACAGAATATAACCTCTGCCAGCTTCTACCTCCAAGTAAATGTATCAGTCCAGTACCAGACTACATTTGTGGTTCAAAAAGCTGTCATTTATTTTGGGTTTCTCACCGCGTCTGCAAGTGAGTGATGAATTTTTTGACCATAGCAACTCACAGACTGTCTATTAAGCTATGATCAACATTGATTTGCTGGTGAATTTACCCACAGAAATGAAATAATGGATTCTCAAAGGACTAAATGATGAAAGACTATATGGATTATGATTGTTCTATTTTAAAATATGTTTCTTTTATAAAGCTTCTATTCCTGATTGTGTAAAGTCCTCTCCACAGCTAACTTCCTCTCTACAATGCATGGGATACTGATTACATTTTTAGAAAAGGAAGTTTTTGGTCATATTTAGAAAATCACCTTTTGCCACAAAGAAATATACTCAGGTTGACAGAACAGATAAATTGGCAAAGGCTAAATTCCCTTGATTTTCTTTACATCAGTTTCTAGCCACATATTTCATTTCTCATCACTGATCAAGAATCTTAAAAGATTCATGATATACTATTTGCTTCTTTTTCACTGAATTTAAGTTTTTCTTTTGTCACTGAGGCTTTAGAGTCTGATGACAGTTTCTAGATGAATTAAATTGGGTGAACCTTTATGACAATATTTTGTGCAGTCTATCAACTTGCCCATTACTCTGGTACTGGAAGGCACACTGGAAGTCAGCTAGTTCAACCCCTTTGCTTTACAGATGAGGAAAGGGAAATCCAGGGAGTTTTAATGGCTTGCCTAAGGTCAACTCAGTAATTGTGACTGTTGCTTGTCTTTCATTTTTTTGACGAAGACCAATGATATTATATTGAGTGATGTGTTGACATGGATGTGTACTGGATTTTACAGAGGCACAGTTGCTCCCCTGTTCTTTGATGACCCTAGAAGAGGGAGTAAGGTTAACAAATCAGTAGTAAGTTTCAAAGGCAGGATGGCAATTCAGAGCTTTTAACTCCAGAACATATCTTTCTTCTACTGTAGCACAGCATTTTCCCTGTGAGAATGTCTTTCCATCCACATTTACATTGCTACTATTTTATTTCATTTGGTGTATTGTTATTATTTTGAAGTTATGAAAGGGCATATAGCTTATTCACAAGTAAACACTAAAACAACTTGAATTTTTTCAGGGGAGTAGTGAGTGATGTAGGTAACTAAATTTATTATTCTCATGTTCCCCATCCCAAGAGGTAATTTCCCGTTCTTTACTCTTCCACACTTGCTAAAATCTTATCATCTAATAAGCATCTGTTACGTGCCAATCCCTTTGTTAAGCTCTGAGCGTACAAAAAAAGGTAGTTATAAAGCTGTGTATAACCTTTGCCCCAGCAATACCACTATTAAGTTTATTTCCTAAAGTAATAAAGAAAAAAGGAAAATGACCTACATGTACTAAGATATTTAGTATCATATCTTCAATAGAAATTGAAGATATGTCCATAAATTAGGGAATGACTAAACAATGTGGCATATGATTGTGTTAAAAATATGGAAAGACAGCGTGAAATGAGCAGAACCAAGAAAACAATGTATATAGCAACAAAAATATTGTTGGTAGAATGACTTGTGTGTGTCTGTCTCTACAGAAAAAAGTGATGAATATAAATAAGCAAGATGTAGTTATATATATGTGTATATATATATACATACTCTTTTTAGTCAAATTATGCCTTCTTTAGTATGTGCAAGGCAAGAAGGGAGTGAGTTCCCTGGGAATTTTAATTTAATAAATAAATAGATGAATAAATTTAAAACCACAAGAAGCAAAAGATAACCTTTTCCTTCAAGGAGCTTACAGTCTAATAGTGGAGAAAAAACTATATATGTGTATATTTATAAATATATATGTATATTTATATAATACACAGAGCAAGCTTTATTGTACATAAGAATTAGACATAAGTAACAGAAGGGAAGACATGAGATTTAAGAGGGATTGGGAAAGGTTTCCTTTTTTCCTCTCTCATGGAGATTTTGCTGATTCTAGTATGAAATTATTATTTCTACTTCTATAACTTTAAATTTTTATTTACATGTCCTATTTCCCCTCTTATACTGTAAACTCAGTTAATAAAAAGGATGTGTCTTATTTTTCTTTGTAGCTTCCTCAGCATTTCCCTAGTGTGATGCCCTCATAAATGGTAAATGCTTAAAAACATTTTTGAATATTGAATTATTTTTGTTAAAAATTACTTTTATAGGGAATGCCATGTGAATTGGAATTTTAAACACTAAAGATTCAGTAGGAGGGTATTGATCTAATACATTTATAAGATAATTCAATTCATATACATTTATTAAGTTTCTACTCAAATGTCCAATGCTTTTCTAGGAGTGGAGGATAAAAAGAGCAAACAAAACTAAAAATAATTACCCTTGCCAATGGAAATCAATAGTCTCTTGGGGAGGGAGTTGAAACAACTATACAACTACAGAAATACAAAATATCTAAATAATAAATGCATTTTGGTGGGTACAGACTAACCACTGTGGGAATTTTTTTTTTAATTTTATTTTAAACCCTTAACTTCTGTGTATTGACTTATAGGTGGAAGAGTGGTAAGGGTAGGCAATGGGGGTCAAGTGACTTGCCCAGGGTCACACAGCTGGGAAGTGTCTGAGGCCGGATTTGAACCTAGGACCTCCCATCTCTAGGCCTGGCTCTCAATCCACTGAGATACCCAGCTGCCCCCCCACTGTGGGAATTTTGGCAAGTCTGTTGAGGAGTTGTACATGAGTTGCACCCTGAAAGGAAAGATGAGTTTCAGAAGGAGAAAAGAATTCTGGGCACAGCAGATGACCCAAGCAGGGCCTCAAGATGGAGCATCGCATTCAAGGGATAACTGAGTGGAAGATATGTAGAATGTGTAGGGGGGAGTAATGGGTTATCAACCTAGAAAAGTAAGTTAAAGTAAGACTTTGAAGGCCTTTAAATTTCAGGAAGAAGATTTTCTATTTTATTCTAAAGGCACAAGGAAAACACTAAAGCTTCTTAAACAAAGAGGTGAAATAGTATGATAGAAGGTGTGAGATTTGAAATTAGAGGACTTTGATTCAAACTGGTTCTGTTATCTACAAGATATTCAGCTATAGCCAATTAGCTTCTCTTGACTTGGTCTTAGTTTTCTTAAATGTATATTGATAGAGTTTTGGATTACACAAGCTTGGAAGTTCCTTTCATCTCAAATCAAAGAATTTAGGGTCTTATAAATGTTCTAAATTCCTTCAGCCAGTCTTTTTATTAAACAATTTATAGTCCTCTTCAGAATACAGTGTTGTTCTTGTTGTTCACTTGTTTTCAATCTTGTTTGACTCTCCACAACTGAATTTAGGGTTTTCTTTGCAAAGATACTGGAGTAGTTTGTCATTTCCTTCTTTGAAAAGTTAAAGGTAAGCTGAATTTTGGTTAGCTGATCTAATTCACTATTTTATGAGAACTCACTAAGTAAAGAAATTCTAAGGTAATTTTTTAAAGCAAATAACAAAATTTTAATGCATCATTTTATTATTGTACATTGTTTTAAAACCAGTTATATTAATAAACAGGAATTGAACAATAACTGACCAAAAAACTGTTCTCACAATAGTGAGGAGAACATTAAGTGGTGTGGTGGACAAAAAAAAAATCCTAAATATCCTGTACCTTAAAATAGTAAAATAATTACAGTTTCCATAGTATGTTTTTCCTCTGATACTTCATTGTCATGAATATGTGACCCTGGTTTTTCAAGAGCTATGTCTAATTTCTAACAACTTGTTGTATTAATTAGCTATTTTTAAGCTTAGAGCCCACATTGCCATGTGAGGGACTGATTTCTCAAAAGTTGTGCCTAACTTGTAATACTAGATTGTATTGTTAATTAGTTATTTGTAAGTCTAGAGCAAAATATCATGGCCTCAAGCCCCCATTTTTTTTCCCTTTAGCTTTAGGGAATCAATCTATTTTAGAAAAAAAATGTTCTGAATTCAATAAAAACTAGTCTGGACACTCAAAAATTCCTAACATCTAAATAGAGTTCTGCCTAACCTTACATTTATATCAGTCCCTCGTCAATTCCTAACCCCTTTACAGGAGAGGAAAAATTTAGGCTCCTGGAAATAGCTGGGAAATGAAAAAGTAGTCCCTGCTAAATGTTGAATGACTGACTGAGACTATCAGTTAAGCATGTGCCCTGGCCATTCCTACTTACTGCTTTGCTCACAACTCTGCAGACTTTTCTACCTTGCTCCCTTGTGAATACTCTCACCCCATTTCCCAGCATCCTTTAAATATATTTTTTCCTATTGGATATAAGTCCCTTGAGAGTAAGGGCTGACTCTTTGACTTATATTTGCATTCCCAACTCTTAGCTCAGTGTCTGGCACACAGTAAGTGCTTAATAAAATTATCTAGCTAAGCAGAAGGAGGAGAAACTCAGGCAAGCCCAGTCTAACTCTACAGACTTTGAGTACATTCCCAGGAGTAGATTGTATGCACATTATTCAAAGCCAGCCTAGCTAAGCTTGGAAAGACTCTAAACTTGACTTGCCAGAAGCTGATAATTTTGATTTACGATAATAATTATAGAAAATCATCTACTCAATTAGAGGAGTTGAGAGTCGCATTAATAGAGGAAATAGTCATAATATTTATTAAGCACCTACTTTATACCTATACATATTATGTAATATACGTGGCATTGAAGATATAAATACAAAGGGCAGCTGGGAGATGCAGTGGATAGAGTGCCGAGTTTGGCATCAGGAAGACCTGAGTTCAAACCTGGCCTCAGATACTTAAAAGCTTTGTAATCCTGAGCAAGTCACAACTTTTTCCTGCCTCAGTTTATATAAAATGAGCTGGAGAAGGAAATGGTAAACCAGTTCAGTATCTTTGCCGAGAAAATGGCTAAAGTGGTCACAAAGAAACTGAAACAACTGAAAACAAATATTCTACAAAAATAGAAACATGAAAAAAATTAATCTCTACTTAATGATAATGAACGACAATAACAAGAGTTGGCTTTTTTATAGCACCTATGTGCCTGATACTGTGATAAGTGCTTTATAATGTTATCTCATTTGATTCTCACAATAGCCCACAAGTAGGTGTTCTTATTATTTAAATTATTAAATTATTATTTTATAGTTGAGGAAACTAAGGCAAATAGATTAAGTAACTTGCTCCAAGGTCACATAGCTAAAAAAGTATCTACATCTAAGCCCAATGTACCACCATCTTTCTATCTATTCACAAACATTTATACACATACACACATACATACACACACATACGCACAAGTCTTCATGGAAGCTCTAGTCCAATAAAAATTTATCGATTACTTATTATGTACTAGGTGCTAGAGATATGAAGTCAAAGTGTGAACTTGTGTTCTCAAGAAGCCTATATAAAAAGAATTCTATATACATTCTATGTAAATAAATTCTATTCTATATAAAAAGAATTCTAAATATGATCTTTTGAGGAATAAGGATGGAGAGAGAAATGAAGACTAAAAGGATTATGAAAAGTTTCTTAGGAGAGATGTTATATGAGCTGTTACATGTTAGCAAATACAATCTAGGCTTCCTGTGGAAGTGATTAAGTCATAGTAAATTCTAGAAATTGGGTAGTATCCTGGGTAAAGGTGTGGGGATGGGCTATAGGATGCTGAACCCAAGGGAATACCAATGTGACTGGATGTAGAATGAATAAAGGGAAATGAAAGGGAATAATGTGAAATAAAAGAGGGAGCCTATAACTTATTTCAAAGGAAGCAGGCTATGCAAAGGACATTTGTCTTGCAATCTAAGTATGAAATAGAACCTTTAAAAAGTGAGCAAGACTTTAAAGTAAGCAATGACTAAGTAATATGTCTATCTTATATACCTCAGTTCTTCAAGGAACCATAATTTCAATGTGTGGATGAACTCTCCGGTGATGTAGATAATATCTATTTTTAAAAAAATATTAAACCTACCAAAACAGTGAAAAAAACAACTGCCATACATATAAAATTCTAAACTGATGGAAATTCCCACTAAATCTGCAAAGGAGTAAGGAAAGGTATATCCTAATTTCTCTTTTCAAGTCAACATTATTCTTTATAATTCTGCAACATCTGTCTTCAATTATTTTAAAGTTTTCTTTCTACTTACATTGATGTAATAATAAGTTGGAGTAATAGTACAAGTAGCAGTAGCAACAACATTATCAGTAGCAATAATAGTTGATTTATTTAAGTCCTACTATGTATTAGGCACTGTTTCCAGTGCTTTACATGTATGACCTCATTTGATTCTCACAACAATCTCACAACAAAATTATGATCATCATTTTATAGATGAGGAAACTAGGTAGAGGCCAATTAACTTACACAGAGTGCCACAACTAAAAAGAGTCTGAGATTGGATTTGCAATGAAGTCTTTTTGACTCCAGGCTCAGGACTCTATCTACTGTGCTATCTACCTGTACATTGTTTTTCTGTCTCTTGGTACTTCATTTTTTTATGAGTTTATGTATTTCCAAGTTTCTCTCTTTTATTATATTAATTACAACACAATAATATTCTATTAAAGCCATGCACATTAATTTGTTTAGCTTTTTTCCTCACAGATAGGCCTCTATTTTTCTTCTAGTTCTTTAAAACCACTGAGTGTTGCTATAAATATTTGCTACATCTGGAGACTATACCATTGTCAACAATTTCCTTGAGGTGTATGTCTAGTTGTGGAATTTCTAGCACAAAGTGTAAAAACATTTTATACACTTTATTTGCATAATTCCACACTGTTTGTCAGGATGATTCAAAACTCTAGCAAAAATACATTCATGTGCCTGTATTAGCCCACTCTCCATCAAATGCTTTCTTTTATAATCTTTGCTAATTTCCTAGGTATTAGGTAAAAATTTACTCTTATTTTGATTTGTACTTCTATTATTATTATTAGTGATTTTCAATATTCTTTCATATGTTAGTTAATAGTATGTAATTCTTCTGGGAATTGTTTGTCAATATCTTGTAGCACTTATCTGTTTAGGGCAATTGCTTTAGGTTGGTGATGGCAAACCGATGACACGTGTGTCATCACCGATACATGTAGCCATTTTTGATGACATGTGGCTGCAGAGAATTATGGGGACACGTGCCAAGGATGAAACATTTGCTGTAGTGTAGTGTAGATACTCTATACACTATAGATGACAATTCTACCTATATTAATTTACCTATTTTGGTTTATTAAACACATTTATATATTACAATTATACATTTTTATTATTTAAACTATAAATTTCATGAAATTATGGTGTTTTTTTTCTTGAAGTGACACACCACCTGAGTAATGCTCGGTTTTTTGGTAAATTTTGACACACCAAGCTCAAAAGGTTGCCCATCAGTGCCTTAGGTGTATATATATATATATATATATATATATATATATATATATATATATATTAGTTGTCTCTACATCTTGAATACTAAATCCTTACCTTAAAATTTTAATTTAAAAAACCACAACAAAAAAAAAAACAATCACCCTGTTGCAGATCTAGTTTTTAGCTTTAAAAATATAACCATGTCCTTAGATGACAGAAATGAAATCAGAAAGATTAAGCCAATTTTAAGGGAAGTATATCCATTATTCAATTTCCTATCTCTGCCTGAGGTGTGAGGTAATTTCATTTTCGGAGATAATTTAAAATTTTAGTTTATCTATATGATCACGATCTAAACAGTAACATAAGTTTGAGAATAACTGGACCAAACTCGAACTTCCTCCATAAGAAAATGCAGGCAAACTCTCATGAAGAAAAACTAATGGATTTGGCGACAATAGTCATTGGTTTAAACTTTGCCTATTCTTTCTATGACCTTAGGCAAGTTACTACAATTGTACATAATATTTACTATGCATAAAATAAGCCCTTCAACCTCCAAGGCTGTTGTCCTGAGAGAGACCTAAATTCTCCAGAGACCTCAACTAACATGGAGAGGATAAGAATAAACCTTTGATTCCTTTATGTAAACAAAGCTTATTTAAGGCCTTCCAATTATAATTATATTTTAACACACCAAAATCTCATCAGTTTGGAATCTGTGCCAATTGAAGATTTCAAATATAGAAAATTATTGCCTTTTTCCTTTCTCTCTTATTGTGAATATGTGAAAAATCACAGCTTTCTTCACAGTTCACTGGATAAAGATTTTATTACCTTTGGGGATAGCCAACCAAGATTTCAACTATTCCATCCTTACCAGCCCTAGGATAACATAATTTGCTTTATCTGAATTACTCCTCTTAAAGAGAATGAAGGTTAGGAGTCATGAACCATACATTAACTGATGAAATCAGAAATAACTTTTAACTAGACATGATAGAAAATAAATTAAACTTTTACTGAAATGGTCCCCAAGGAGAAAAGTATTGTTGAAATACTGTTTGGTTATTCTTTTGCTTTCAAAATTTTAAAAATTCTTCAAAATGTCTTAGGAATGCATGAAGAATTCTGTCAAAGTATACTGAAGGTCATGACATATTTCCTTCTCTAATAAATCATAATATTATGTCATTATGGTTTAACTGGTCTTCTTTTTGCCCTTTGCTAACTCAGAAAATCAAGTGAATCAATAAACATGATTACACTCATGACCTCATGCACTCTCTTACAAGTTGGAGGCAGAGTTATTCAATTAAGGTTAGAAATTTGCTGAGCATTTATTATCATTTTTCTCAGTTATTATGAACAGATTTTTTAAAAATGTCCTAGGTAGAGGTGCTAAACAATGCATTAGCATGAGCACATTAATACAAATCAGAATTAATTTAATTATGAAATATAGTAGGGCACAGAGCAAAGTGAAATGGATTATGCTACCAAATGTTATTTTATTTGATAACAAATAAATGATTTAAAGGAAAACTATGAGAGCTATACTTTATAACAGAAGTTGAGCACTATTTTTAAAAATACACATAAAAACAAAACTATATTTTTAGAATTAGTAGTCATAATCATTTAGATAAATTTGGTTAGAAGGATTTAAATACCCTCTAAATAACTGACATATGTAATAATTTCAACAATATTGCAAACATAAATGTGTATAGATACAAACCCCACCTATATGTCTTAGAAAGAGCGATTATGTGGACTTTAAGAGGAAATCATGAGGAGAAAATTTCATCTATTAATGCATATCAATAACCATTCTATAACTTATAATCATAGAAACTGGCCTGGAGCAAGTTTTCTATTTTTGAAAATTTCAAAATTACTTGATCATCGTAAACAGTATTTTTAGAAGTAATATCTAACCTCAAGTCTTGCTATCAAATATAATACATAGCTTCCCACATACACATTCATATGCATATATATGCATATGCAAATGACGTAAAATTATGGATGCATAGCTAATTAGTTGCAATCTATTGCAAGTCAAGAAAAGCAAAATAAGCTTAAATACTTACAACTTTAGAATCATAAAATCTTGTTATCTGAGACCTTAGATTGTGGATAGTCCAATATTTCTTCCAACCAATAGCATAATTCTCTCTAAACTACTCCAGATAAATAGTTTTCTAGACTCCACTTAGATAATTCCAGTGTGATACAACCTTACTGCCACCAATTTTATACAATGTTTAAAAGGTATTTTGTCCTACTGAGATGAAATCTTCCCTTTAATGTCAATCCATTCACTGTTCCTAGTTCTAGTCTCTGGGGCCAAGAAGATCATATCTAATCTCTCTTCCACATGATATCCCTTTATATATTTCAAGACAACTCTCATGTGCCTCCAATTTTGTCTTCTCCAGATTAAATGATTCCAGCTTCTCCAGCTTTTCATCATTTAACATTTACTACATAAGAATGATATACACAATACACTAAGGTTTATTTTGGTAGCAAGATTCACACGATTAATTTAATAGCATTAACCGTGGGAACAAATAAAGGACATGAAATAATAAAAACAAATTCATTCTTTCAAATATTTTGGAATGTATAAGGCACTACATAGAAAACAGAAAAATTATGCATGTAGAACTAAAAAAGGCTTGTAATTGGAGACATCTTCACTGTAGATGATTACATGCTTCCAATATAACTTACGAGATGATATTACCTAAATTAATTTATGTTTAGGGCCATATCAAATGAAATATTATTGTATAGTCCTAGAAAAATAAGCTACTTTTGGAAGGGTCAAGAATTCCAAGTCTCCAAACCATTCCACATGGGTTAATAGAAAAAAGAAAACGGACATCTAGAATAGGTTAACAAGATCAAGAAGCAAAAGAAAAAAATGCTTCAGTGTTTTTAAAAAACTTCAAACTTCTTCCTTCACTCCCTAAATTATTAGGAAAATTGAAATCATTTTGAAAGAAAATGTTTGTACAAAATTTTAGTGTATACTGAAAAATTAGCTTTGAATAGATAAGCAACATAAATATAAAAGGTCACATTATTTAAAAATATAGAGGAAAAAGTTTTATGGTTTCAGAGGAGAATTCATGAGATAATGAATAGGGAAGATTGCAAAAGAAAAAGCAGAGACTTAGGACTATTTAAAAATTAAATTTTATTACACAAAATTACTACATATATATGGATATGTTTATGTGAAACGTATAGAAACAGTTTTCAAAAGAAGAATGTCCAAACTGATAATGAACTTTCCCCAAAATGTAACAAATCATTAAGAAAAAGAAAATTAAAATAAGCCTGACGTTTCACCGTATACCCATAAAATTAGCAGAACTAATAAAATATGAAAATGGCATTGAAGAGGATATGCAAAGATAGGCATGCAAGCTAGTGAACTTTTTGTGGAGGGAGAAAAGTTATCAAACTGTTCACAACTTTTGACTTACTGATACCAATACTAGACATGTTAGAGAAAACATTCTGTCAGGACATTAATTTACTCAATGTTGACCAAATTAGGAAGATTAGTAAATCAGTTGGAAGCCAATGAAAAATAAGGTGTATTTTCCCCTATTTATTCTCTACGATCTGCTGAAATTTATTTTGGGATTCTCCAGTCCAAAGTTAAAACCCTGAAGTAGACGGAATATAATCTCATAGCTGGTAGAAGGTTTGAGGAAATATAAGGGAAAAATCTCTTGTAGAAAATATGATTTAAGGTGAGTTTTGAAGGAAGTCAGAGAAGTCATGCTGTCAAGGCCTGTATCTTGTTTAAACAATATCCACTTCAGTATGTTGAAAATTTTCATTTAGCATCTCATTCAATGTTCTTGTACCGTTAGGAATTTAATAGATGTTAGAGAAAACAAAAAATATTCAGCCTATAAAGAATGAAATGAGGTCCTGGAAACACAAACATTCACATATATGTACACCTAATGGAAATGTAAATTAATTGTAGCACATTGGTAAACTCCTGTACTTTCTGATATACATATGGATTTTGGAAATTATGTGATTGTGAAGCTGGTGAGAAGGGGTGAATTTAGTGAGCCATACTAAAATTCTCACATGCTTAATTATTTTGAAAATCTCTACATGAAATTACTAATGTATATGACCTAATAGTTTACTGTTAAGCTCTAAAAAATAGTGGAAATATGCCAGACACAAATTATTGTTGCCATACGCCAAATCAGCCTTGTTAACCTGGATTGCCAATAAATATTTTTTAAATTCATGGTAAAATAAAAAAAATTAAAAGTTATTCAGTTGTGAATTGATGCTATAAATAATAGTTCATTATAGGGTCATTGGTAGGGTTAGCCATAAAAAAAGAGAAAGAAAGGAAAATAAATTGGATAAATATTTGATGTAAGACAAAACATTTGGAGAGAAGGAATGATAAATCACATGCCCCAATTTTACCAATGATACTTTACCATCAAGTCTCTAATTATTTTTGCTGCATAATTTAGCAATTTCTCATAAATTATACAAGGGTTAGGGACTAGACCCAGGGTTTCATTGATATTGGCAATTCATGGATTATAAACTCTTTCCACTCGTGTAAACTAAATCTTAAACATCACATAACTGAGAAGTTAAACGAGATGCTTGTGGTCACAAAATCAATTTATGCCAGAGTCAAGACAACTCAGTTCTTTCTGTCTAGAAGGCTGGCTTTATATTCTTTGTGTGACAAAGTTTATGACAAAATTAGATCATGTTATTTTATATATTAGTGTCCTATTTACTATTATATCAAGATAATTGATAATAAAATTATTGTCTTTATTAATTTAAAAAATTATCTTTATTCCAAGTACTGGGGATAAACATATAAATATCAAGCAGTCCAGATGCTGAGTGAATAGGCATTCAATCAGAGGGGATGATATGTAAACAGAGATAGATGGTAGGATATGTGTATGTACTTGTAAGTATATGTGCATATATACACATGATGCACCAGTCCTAGGCATTGTACATAAAACCATAGAGGAGAGTTGCTGCAAAAGCATAGCAAAAACAAATGCAAAAGAATGTTAGGAATAAAGAGTGCTTATATATTGTTTCACCCACTGAGCAACTTATGTTTTATATGTCTTTTTTACCCACCACTATTCCATACCTCTAATGGCATTTGCTCCTTAGTAGAAATTTTGCAAATGTTAATTGGGTGGGAAACAGTAGAAGATGGCATGATAATGATCCAAATGGAATTTTCATGGGTATACTTTCTTTAGAAGAATAAAGTATGCATACTTTATGTATGCAACATAAAGATGAATCTAAATAAATTAATTGAATCTAAATCTACCTGAATCTAAAGAAATTAGAGAATCTAAACCCTTCAGCCTGACATTTGAAGCCTTCTATCACCTGGTTCCCACCTATCTTTTCAAATTTATATGTCCAGTCCATATTTTATGTCCTTGACATGTTTCCATTTTATACCCTCATTACCACTTCTATATAATTCTCAATTTGTTAAGTGTTGTAACCTGCTTATGCCCACCATATGTTCTCCTTTGTGTCTTGCTCAATTTTTGTCTTTTAAATGAAGAATGTTAACTACCCAGACTAGGCTATGTAGTTTCATGTACCATCCATGTAGCTGATCGATTAGCACGATGCTAATATATGGGAAAGTGGTGCTTAATAAATGCACGTTCTCAGAGACTGAAATATTGAGACTGACATATCTCCTCAAAAGACGGCAGATGTTATAAAGATTTTTTCCCAATTTGTTGTTTCCCTTCTGATTTTGGCTGCATTATTTTTGTTTGTACAAAAGCTTTTTAGTTTGATATAATCAAAATCATTTATTTTACATTTTGTAATTTTCTCTAACTCTTGCTTGGTTTTAAAATCTTTCCTTTCCCAGAGATCTGACAAGTAAACTACTTTATGTTCACTTAACTTATTTATAGTTTCCCTCTTTATATTCAAGTCATTCACCCATTCTGAATTTATCTTGGTGTAGGGTGTGAGATGTTGATCTAAACCTATTCTCTCCCATATTGTTTTCCAAATTTCCCAGCAGTTTTTGTCAAATAGTGGATTTTTGTCCCAAAAGTTGGGCTCTTTGGATTTATCATACACTGTCTTGCTGATGTCACTTACCCCAAGTCTATTCCACTGATCCTCCTTTCTGTCTCTTAGCCAGTACCATATCATTTTGAGGACCACTGCTTTATAGTTAAACCAATTGTATAAAAAATCAAGCCATTCCCCAATTGATAAATGGGCAAGAGACATGAATAGGCAATTTTCAGATAAAGAAATCAAAAGTATCAATTAGCACATGAGAAGGTGTTCTAAATCTCTAATAATTAGAGAAATGCAAATCAAAACAACTCTGAGGTATCACCTCACAGCAGATTGGCTAAAATGAAAGAAGGGGAGAGTAATGAATGCTGGAGGGGATGTGGCAAAACTGGGACATTAATGCATTGTTGGTGGAGTTGTGAACTGATCCAACCATTCTGGCTGGCAATTTGGAACTATGCTCAAAGGGCTATAAAAGAATGCCTGCCCTGTGATCCAGCCATACCATTGTTGGATTTGTATCCCAAAGAGATCATAGATAAACAGACTTGTACGAAAATATTTATAGCTGCGCTTTTTGTGGTGGCAAAAAACTGGAAAATGAGGGTATGCCCTTCAATTGGGGAATGGCTGAACAAATTGTATTATATGCTGGTGATGGAATACTATTGTGCTCAAAGGAATAATAAACTGGAGGAGTTCCAGGTGAACTGGAGAGACCTCCAGGAACTGATGCAGAGTGAAAGGAGCAGAGCCAGAAGAACATTGTACACAGAGACTCATATACTTTGGTAAAATCGAATGTAATGGACTTCTGTACTAGCATCAATGGAATGACCCAAGATAATTCTGAGGGATTTATGGTAAAGAACGCTACCCACATTCAGAGGAAGAACTACAGGAGTGGAAACAGAAGAGCAACTGCTTGAACACATGGATTGAGGCGGACATGATTGGGGATGTAGACTCGAAACTACCACAGAAATGCAACTATCAACAATTTGGAAATAGGTCTTGATCAATGACACATGTTAAAACCAATGGAAATACACATCTGCCATGGGGGGAGGGGGATGTCGGGGGGGGGTGAAGGGGAAAGTAAGAGCATGAATTATGTAACCATGTTAACTTTTCAAAAAAATAAATATTAATAAATGTTTAATTAAAAAAAAAGAAAAAAAAGATGGCAGATGTTTGATAGCTGGGACAAGACTTGAATGTGAAGAGGAAAGTGGGATAGATCATTTGAGGAAATTGAAGAATTCTTTTAATAAACTCAAGTCTCTCACTACAAACAGTGCCATCTTCTGATGATATCATATGTTTAGGAGTCAGAGGGCTTAACTGTTTCAAACTGATAAATTTAAATATTTAAATAAATCTCAGATTCAAGAAATATTGTAGGAATTTCATGGGTATGTTTAACTAGGAAAGAGGAAATAAAGGAAATTGGTACAAAAAATTGTTTATGTTGAAGCATTAAGTGATGTTTGAGAAAATCAGTCTCTATATTTCTGTCCACATTCTCACAAGTACTACCTTAAACACAGAAGTTATAAATAAATGTTTCTTAAGTTGTATGGTGTATAAGTGGAAATTTTGTATCCTTTAGATTTCATCTCCCCAAATTCTTCCCTCATCCCCAAATTCCCTTTTTCCTTTCTGTTTATGTGCGTCTTTCATGTGATTGTATATAAGTTTTGGGTAATGCCTCTCTTCCTCTTTCTTTCACATGAGTGGTTTGGGTGAGTGCTCTCTCTGTTTCTCTATCATTTTTAATTTCCTTTTGCTTCAAGCTAAATATTAATAAATCTTATTAAATATAATACTTGGAGTATTGAATATTAATTTTAAAATCTACAATGGAAAATTCTGAAGATAGTAGGTGGGTGACCCATTTGAAGCTGATAAAGAAGTTAGACCAAAAATTTTTAAAATACGCCAAGCTTCATTTGTGCCGGCAAATAACTGAAAGGAACAAGAAAGAAATTCCAAACTCGGGAAGTAAAAAGTCTATTGTCTCAAACACACTGGAGTGACAAAGGATCATTTCTAATTATTCTGTTTTTCTCTAATATACTTCAAAGTGTCACTGTGATATTATGTATAACTTGTGAAGCAGCTAGGTGCCACTGTGCCTAGATTCAGAATTCAGATTCAACCTCAGATGCTGGCTATATGATGTAACAACCTCTGCTACGGCTTGCTTAAGTATGAAAACAGATAATAAAAGTACTTAACTTCCAGGATTGTTGTGATGATCAAGGTGGATAACAGAATATACTTAGCACGGTGCCTAGAACATAGTAGATAATACATAAATTATTATTGATACTACTTAAAAAATACCCTTAACTTTCGAACAATGATACATGTATAACCCGGTAGAACTGCTTGTCAGCCTCAGAAGGAGGGAGGAAACCCCAGGGGCAGGGAATCATTAATTATGTAACCAAGGATGAATATTCTAAATAAAAAAAGTTTAAAAAGAAATATACTTCGAAAATTTCATGAAATTTGTATTTGGCAGTTTAATAAAAACAAATCAAATCAATTAAGTCAAGAAAGTAAAAAAATTCTTTCATTTATCATCTCAGAAGATTTTTTTTCAGCAATTATTTCTTTGGCATGAAAACACAAATATAGTTATTTCAAGGAAGACCTTGTTATCAAGCTGTATTCAGGAAAATCTCTTTCTGAAGTTTGATGAACATTATACTATGTTTTTCTTAGAGTTGACATCATTAGATTAATTAATATTTATTTTTATTTGGCTTGATATATCCTTTTCAGATATCTTGGCTATACTTCTGTTGCTAATGAAGTGACTGTCCTCATTTGTCATGTGTTAAAACTCAATAGATATTATTAGCAGAAGAAATATTAAAAATGAAATTTTCAGTGTTCCTTTGGACTGACTGATCAAGAAGGCCAGGGAATCTGCATTATACCAATAATACTCTTATTTTGATGTGAATTAGTAATACTAATTCATGTTATAGATATACTTCAAGAGGTGAAGACAATCTAGAGGTCAGGACATGTTTGGGGAGGGGGGGAGTAGTCAAACCTAATCAAATTTGATTTATAAGCTGGCAGCATATGGAACTGTATGAAATTGGAAAATACAATTTGTAATGATAGTGACAGAGTAGGTGTTCATGAAATCACACTCAGAGAACTACAGAAACGATTACATTTTACCAAATGCAATTACTTGGTTGTTGGAATGATAGACATAAGTATTATTCAGGTAAAATCATGCCTCCTGAAGACTGTTTTCTAAATCAAACATGTGGCACTTTCTCATTAAAGTCAGGAAAACAAAGTGTATAAATCAGATGAAGTATCAATACAAAGGATGTTCTGAATATGAAATGAGTTTTGTTTAGAGGATATTAGGTTTGGGTTTTTTGCATGAATGTGGGGACCAAGTTTAGACTCCATTATTTTAATGCTAGGCTTATAATTACAAAGTACTATGCTATTTTGCTTTATGTTATATTACAAATATAGAACATTAACTTTAGAAAATTGGAGGAAATCATCAATCAATCAAAAACATTTATTAAGCATTTACCATGTGCCAAGCATTGCTGATACAAAGAAAAAGCATATCTATCCACACATATTTACATATGTGCATATATGAACAAATATATGTATATATGTATATCTACATCTGTGTATGTGTTTGTGTATTCCAAGAAAACTCTATGGACAGCAATTATATTCTATAGTCCATGGGGTCATAAAGAGTTGGACAAGACAGAAGAACTGAACAAAACAAATTATGTATGCATGTATGTATGTATCTATCTATCTGGTTTTACCTGTAAGAAAATTACATTTTAATAGTGAAAACAGCATGTTTGTATAGAAAAAAATACATATAAAGAGAGTGTATTCAAAATAACTTGGAGGTAAAGGTTCTTTCACCTGAGGTGAGCAGAGGACATTGAAACTGAATCATGAAGTCAGAAGTGCTAAGAGATGGAGGTGAGGAATAAAAGCATGTAATGTGATGTTGAAAACCAAGGCAAAGGAAATGGGAAATGGAGCATCTGTGAGCATCAGCAAAAGTGTGAGACATAAGTCAAGTATAACCTTGTTGTTACTTTTTAAGTATATTAGAAAAGATATTAGAGAGGAAACACTGAACAATGGAGAAGTCAATCATGGAGGCAAGAAGACCTGACCTCGAGTACTAACTTAGGTAATAAATCACCTAAGACCACTGATAAGTCACTTAAACTCAACTCCTCCAAGGTAACTTTTGAAGACTGTAAGCTACAGTCTTCAATTTTATAGATAAAGAGTGATATTCTACCCTAGGAATTCCCCATACTGATGAAATTTCAGATCCACCTTCCATCCCACTCCCCTCCTCTTACCTAAATTATATGTCATAAAATCATGTGATCAGAGAATACTCATCACTTTTAGTCAATCATTTACCAAATTTGGTAGATTATACCTCTAAAAGATATTTTACATTCACTTCCATTTTTCTCCTTACACTGTGGTCACCACATGTTAGGCATTCATTTTTACCTGTACTAATACAAAAATATCTTAATTCATCTCCCTTTCTCTAGTCTCCCCTCTCCAATTCATTTTCTATGAATCTGTCAAAATCATATTACAAAAGTAAAGTTTTGATGGTGCCATTCTTCTTACTCAAGGAGTTTCTGTGGCAATAAATTCCTTATGTTTTTTAAAAATGTGGGTAACTAAATCAAATTTATAAAAAAAGAAGACATTTTACAATTGATAAATGTTTGAAGATATGAATAGTAGTTTTCAATAGGAGAAATCAAAGTTATATAATAAAAAGTATATGGAAAAAGTGCTTTCAATAATTTTTGATCAGAGAAATGCAAATTAAAATAACTCTGAGGTACTACTTTGCACCTATAAAACTGCCTACCTTGACAGAAAAAGGAAATGACAAATGATGGAGCTATGACAGCCATTTTGAAGAGTACTTTGGAACTATTCCCAAAGGACTATAAAACTATGCATTCCTTTTGACCCAGCAATACTATTACTATGTTTGGATCACAGAGAGATAGATAAAAAGAAATTATATATGCAAAAATGCTTTTAGCAGATCTTTTTGTGATAACAAAGAATTGAAAATTGAGAGAATACTCATGAATTGGGGAATGGCTGAACAAGTTGTGGTACATGATTGTGATGAAATACTAGAGTCCTATAAGAAATTATGAAGAGATGGTTTGACAAAAACCAGGAAAGACATGAACTGATGCAAATTGAATTCAGAAAAACCAGGAGACAATATTGTCAGTAAAATCAACTGTGAAAGACTTAGCTACATTAAACAACAAAATAAATCAAGGCACATCCAAAGTGATGACATTGATGAAAATGCTGTCTACATACAAAAACAGAACTGATGAATATTGAAGGAACCTTTTTTTTCACTTTATTTTCCCTCCCTTTTTCTTTGCAACAAGACTAATGTGAAAAAGATGCTTTGCCTGTCTTCACTTTTATAAGTGACATCTTTGTGCTTTCCTTCTCAATGGGAGGAGGAAAGGAAAGAATCTGGAACAAAAATATTATAAAAATTATTAAAATATAATTATTTTAACAATGATAAAGCAAAGGAGAAAAATGAATTATCCAATGTTTCTTAGTATTCAGAGAGCAGGATAATGGTTATGTGTTTGAGCCAGATCCTTGGCAAAGATAAGGAATGTCTGATGTCAAAAATGTCTTTGATATTCAGAGGATCAAAGCATAGATCTGGACAAGAGACACAAAACATTATTTTAGTTTGAAACAAAGAATTCATGAGTCAAGAAAGATTAATTACAAAAAAGGACATGTACAAATGACATTTAAAATTGTTATTTAATACAGAAAAATAAAGACTAGTGAAAATGGGGAAAAAAAGAAGTTTCAGTGACTTCTTATTCTATAGACAAAATGTAAATTCTTCCATTTAACACTTAAAGCCTTTTGCAATCTAGCTTTAGTCTCTCCTAGACTGATTTCACATTATCCCCTTTAATTGGCTGCACTTTCAAAATAAATTAGTTTATTGTAAGTTCTTCGTATGTGATATTTCATGTTGTTTCTTTGTTGCTCTGCCCTGGCTGCCCCTTCATGCATGGATAGTTTTCTTCCTCCTCTATATCTCTCAGAACTATGGTTTAAATCTAGTGCTTCTTCCTGTACTAAAACTTTCCTGATCCGCAGAACTGTTAAAAGAGTTCTCTCAACCTAAGATAAAAACAAGCAAAAACTTTTTATATTTTCTCTGGATATACTTACTTTCTATTTATTTATCTATATGCATATTTTTCCCAGTAAAATGTAAGTTTCCTGAGGGCAGGGACTGTTTTAATTTTTTTACTTTGCATCCTCAGGACTTAGTACAGAATTCCAGAATGTAATTGATTTATTTCCCTACGTCAGAACTTTTGAGCTCAGTATAACTTATATTTCAACATACATTTATTTATTTATTTGTTTGTTTGTTTGTTTGTTTGTTTGTTTATTTATTTATTTTTAACCCTTCTACTTCGGTGTATTGTCTTATAGGTGGAAGAGTGGTAAGGGTGGGCAATGGGGGTCAAGTGACTTGCCCAGGGTCACACAGCTGGGAAGTGGCTGAGGCCGGTTAACATATATTTATTAAAAGGAAGCAAGATTAGTTGAAGGACAAAGTATTTGCTTGAATGTGCTGACTATTTGAGTAGAGCACACTAGTTGTGAGCACAGATCAAGCATAATTTTAACAAGGCAACTATCTCATTGAAAGTCAAAGTAATGAAAAAAATCACTGTTACCTTCTGCTATTTATTGGTCAACTGCAAATGAATGTTGGTTTCTTCTCTTTCTAAAGTAGGTAACTTGCCTCTCACTATAAGCAATATAAGTTATAGAAATAGGGATTCTATAGAACTCTTGAGCCTGTTTATATTAGCATCTTCTTTGCAACTTGTCACATAGTCTGAGTAAAACACAGGACTTGTTTGCAGTACTTTCTGGCATCTGAACCATATTTTATGTCAGTACAAAAATAAAATGAATAAAATGAAATCAATAGTTTTGCCTAGTGCTAACCTTCAATTGGGTAGTTTCTTTACAAAGTAATCATCATTTTTAAGTTTCAGTACATCATAGATCATGATATAATGGATTTAGAGTTGGAAGGAGCATTAGAAATGTACTAAAGCAACTTCAGTTTAACAAATGAGGAAAAAGGCCCAAAGGAGTTGAGGACATACATGAGTGATTTAGTGAGGGAAAAGACCTATTTTAAAATGCAGCTATATCCAGATAAGAAACTTTAAGTCAGAGCAAAGCTCTAATTTTGGAATTTATAGTGTCAAAATAAGGACAGGAAAGAAGATCCTCATGTCAAACTAAAACCAGCTCCACAAAGGTAATTCTCTTCTCCCTAAAAAATAAGTCCAGTGTTAGAACTCATTCTTTCTTCTTCCTTCACCTCCAATGGTTTCATTATCTTGTGGAATATAAGATTTTCAAGAATTCTGCAAGAGACTATTCAAAGATAGATAACCCATGATAAAAAAGGAAGATCATTAGATTAAAAATAAATCTAGTTTTAAATCCAATATGTTATGTACATGAGACACACTCAAAATAGAAAGCTAGAGAATTAAAATGAAAGGCTAGAGCAGAATCTGCTAGGCTTCAGCTGAAGTTAAAAGGGCAAGAGATGGCAATTAGAGTTTGAGATGAAGCAAAAATAAAAATATAACCCATTAATAGAGAGAATTAGGGAAACCACATTTTACTAAAATTACTATAAATAATGAAGTAATATTACATTTTTTTACACCATGTTGTTTTTTTTTTCTGAGAAAGGCTTTATGTCTTTAAAAAATAGGGACCTGAGTCAAATCTATAAAAATTAGAGTCTTTCCACAATTTATAAATAGTCAAGTGAGACGCAAACAGGTAGTTTCAGAAGAATAAATCAAAGTTATCCATGGTTATATGGAAAATTTTTTTAAATGCCTATTGATTAAAGTAAGATAATTTGAAAGAAGACGGAGGTACCACTCATACCTATGAGAAATGGCAATGGTAGAGGAGATGAGGGGAAAATGTACATTAATGAATTATTGTTGGAATAATGAACTGGTTCAACAAATTTGGAAAACATTTTAGAATTACTTACCCTTATCTGCCTACCTCTACACAAGCAAACTGGAGGCAAAGTTAAAAGTTAGCACTGCCAGCTACCTGGTGAAATAGGCACCAGCATGCCCTATAAGCACCTCAGATATCACTTTTCCAACAAAGATTTGTTTGCCTTTCCCATTTCAATAACTTCTTCAGACGTTCAGTTTTCTACAGATATCTTTCGTATTCTATATATTGCAGGACATTTGGACACGTGCAGAGTACATCAGAAGGCTTGTCTGAAACAAATTCCCTATGTGGGAGATTCTTAGGAGACCGCTTCTTTGAAGATCAAGAAGACACATACTTGAATAAGTTTAGACATTCTATAACTGATTCCCACCTGCTAACTGTTTGTCCTGCTCTTTCTAAGAGGATGTGATTGGATAGAAGTGAAGGCAAAGTTGTACAGTGATCAGTCTCACTCTTTCTTGCAGAGTTAATAAAGTCCAGTGGCAAGACAAAAGTCAGGATGACTGGTGGGGGCCTGGGATGAAGTTGATGGCTTTGGTGTCTTCAGGGTCTGACCAAACTCTAAGCACTCCATAGCACCTGTTTTAGTCATCTCAAAGGTCATTGCAATAAATTATTCTCATTCACCCATTCCCTAAGGGAAAGTCTTCATGTGCTTAAGGTAGAAATTCCCTAAATTACCAGTCGGTTTAAGGACTGCCAGTTACTCTCGATCTGGTTTAGCTCATCTACCCACATGATTTTCCTGAAGTATGGTCACTACACAGTAACCTGCTAGCTACCTGATTAGGAGAAACCTTCTCATTTAGTTGTATAGTTAAAACTGGGTCCCTATGACAAGTTTTAGAAACCAAAGAATTAATCACTGAGTCTTAGGCTGCTTTCTAGAAGTATGCCCACTCTTGGTTTGATTCCTTTGCTCAAAACATTCTATGAGAGACAGTTTTGTGTACGGAAAAGTCTTAAGACTTTTTCATTCCAGTTTGGCCCAGGGGAGATTTTTCATAAAGGAGATTAATTTGAATGCTCTGATGTTGTAAGTTTTGAAAAGTCAGGAAAGAAAATTTCTGGGAGGTTCAAACAAGACAAAAATTTGTGTATTTCTTCTTGTTATAAGTTTGAAGTAAAAGTCCCTTTGTAAAAGATAATTTATGTTTAGTGAAACAGATAATATTTGCTGGAAAGTAACAGTGGGGAAAACACAATCCGTGGGGGTTTGAACTGACAGTGGTAAAGAAGAGAGGCTCTTAATTCCTCAAGGTGGTCTGAGGATCCTGAGATGTATAGTTAGCTTGGTTCTGAGAGAGTGGATTAAAACATACTCACTAGATGAATATATAGAGCTAGTTATGATTATTGATACATGTAGAAATATCTGTTTTTTATCAATTGTTAAATTCACAATAAAAAAGAAAATTTAAAGAATTAATTTCTTGTATGTAAAAATATCTATCTCAATAGCTCTTGAATTCTGTTATCTTTTCTGTACTCACAGCTACCATTTTAGTTCATAGTCCTCATTATTGCTCTTTTGGAAATTTTACTTTCCTCCTAATTGCTTTCACTTCCTACTTTCCACTCTCACTTCTCCATTTTATGTACAATAGCCAAAATAAACTTGCTACAATAATATCCTTTACTCAAGATTCTTAAGATCTACTTAAGAATCTTTAATAGCTCTCTCTTCCTTCCAGTATATCAGGCACTCTCTTTTATCTATATCAGGCCTTTCATTTATAGCTCTACAAATGAGAATTCATTCTGTTACTATTGACTTCACATTTTCTCCTTTCATAGCCTGTCCAGGATGTATGTCTGAGATTGAAGGGTTCCAGGTATGAACAAACCACGAAGGTATTAAAGTTACACTCAAGAGCTGACTCTAATGAGCAAGGTGCTCATGGACCAGACTTTTGAATATATTTCTAATATTTCATATGATCGATTTCTGGATCTTTGAATTAAATTAGGGCTCAAATTTTGTGGAACTCAAACCTCTTCCCCCATCTGCAGTCTCAAATACTGACATGCAATTTCTATGGCTTCTTTGTAATGGCAAAGGCACTCACTCAACATTTGTGTAAGATGGTGCCAGGGTTATAGAGGAAGTAGAACGTCCAATTGAGCTTCTGGTCTAGAAACCAGCTAGGCCAGTATGTTGGGTTCCTTTCTTTTATCTTGTTGCTGATTGCCAATATGATATTAATGTCTCTATCACTCCAACTGTTTGATTGATAATCCCACAGGCCCCATTCCTAGAAACCTCAATAAAACTCAGTTCATTCACCATCAGAGGAGGACCTGACAAGCTAGACATGATGCTGAAGAATCCTGTGTCTCTGTGTCTCTTTTCTCTTTTTTATGTCCTTCCTACCTTAATCTTTAACCCTTCCACCCATGTTCCCTCAGTTTCCAGCTTCCCTTTCCAGGTGCTCGACCCATATGAGAATATCTTGTAGCTGCAGGATGGTTACAGAGATAAACTCCCTCTCTACAGTTACCTGTTCAAATACTTAGCTTTCTTTAATGTTTCATTTAAAGGGGATCTCTTAGGAAATCTTTTCCTATCTCTGCCATCCTGCAACTTTTAGAACTTTTCCCTCTTCATGTTTTCTTATTTTTCTGAATAAATGTTACATTTTTCAATAGAATAAAAGGTCCTTGAGGACAAGCCTTTTTATTTTTTTTTTGGTAGTTTTTAAAAATTCATATCTCTCATGACTTGCACAGTGCTTTGTGAATTAATAAACGCTTTCTGAATCAAATTGAAATGGCAAATGGAAGAGGAATTAGACTTTTGCTGGTGTTTTGTTTCACCAAGAAAAAAAAGTAGAGCAATGAGTAGAAAGTTTAAGAAAAATAGCTTAAAGCTGGATATAAGAGAACAACCTCATCAAAAGCTCCTTCCCAAAATGAAATGTGCTGCCTCTGAAGGAAGTAGACTGTTAAAAGAGGTCTTCAAGGGTCATGAGGATGGGAAGATAAATGACTTCTTATTACTTATATCGTAGAGAGGATAAGATGTTAAGGCACAGGTTGTTCTATGTGAACTCTATGAATGTATATAGCTCTGAGTTTCTTTGAGATAGAAATATTCAGGTAAAACAGACTGGTGTGATTATGTGGTCCTCTGAAACAGGAAAAATTCGCTTTTATTTGGACATAAAAAGCATATTTTTGAGAATGCTTTCCTAAAAATATATATGTATGCATATATATTATATAAATACTCCATCCACTAAACACATAAACATGAATATATACCAATATAATATGTACAATGAATATATATTCTAGTTATAGTCACACATGTATATATGTATTATATAATAAAATATATCATCTTTCATTATATGTACATGTATAATATATAATATATGCACATTACCCTTTTATACACATTCTATTTACATATGCATAGACACATTTGTGAATATACTTATTTAGGAGGAGGAGAACAACTTAGTTATTGTCTTAGAGTCAATATAGTGTAATTGTAAGCTAGCATAACTCATATGGTTATCATTTATATTGGGCTTTGTGATTTATAAAGTATTTTACATGTTATCTGATTTGATTCTCATAGTAATCCTTTAAGATGCGTGCTATTTTTATTTTTTACTTAATTTTAAATTTTTTACCTTTAACTTTAATTTAAAAATTTATCATAAAAACAAAAGCTTTATTTTCCAAATTACATGTAATGAATTTCAACATAAATTTTCCAAAATGATAATATCCAAATTGTTTCTCTCTTTCCCTACCTTCCCCTACCCCAGAGATGGTAAACAATTTTATTTTTACAGATATAATCATGTAAAACATACTTCTATATCGGTCATTGTTATAAGAGAAAACAAATAAAAGCAAAATCTCAAGATAAAAACATGCATAATCTAAAATGAAAGATAGTTTACTTTGCTCTGCTTTCAAATTCCAACATTTCTCTCTGGAAGTAGATAGCATTCTTTGTTATAAGTCCTTCAGAATTGTCCTGGATCACTAAATTGCTTAGAGTAACTAAGTCTTTCATAGTTGATCATCACCTAGTATTGCTATTATTGTATACAGTATTCTGGTCCTACTTACTTCACTCTGCCTCAGTTCATGTTGATCTTTCCAGCTTTTTTCTGAAAATTTCCTGTACATAGTTGATTATATCACGATGGTACTTACTCTATCACATACTGCAACTTCTTTAACCATTCCCTAATTGACATATTTCTCCTGAATTTCCAGTTCTTTGCCACCACAAAAAAGGATGTTATAAATATTTTTTGTACAAGTAGGTCCTTCCTCCTCACCTTTTTTTTAATCTCTTTGGGATATAGAGCTAGTAATGATATTACTAGATCAAAGGGTATGCTTTTTTTTTATAGCCCTCTGGGAACAGTTCTGAATAGCCCACAAGATTAGTTAGAAGAGTCCAAAACTCCAAGAATAATGTCCCAATTTTAGTGTCCCAATTTTGCAATGTCCTTTCCAACATTTATCATTTTCCTTTATTGTCATATTGGCCAATCTGATAGGTATGAGGTGTCACCTTAAAGTTGTTTTAATTTGCATTTCTCTAATCAAAAGCAATTTAGAACAATTTTCATATGATTATAAATATATTTGATTACATCTGAAAACTGCTTGTCCATATAATATGACAATTTAACACCTGTTAATATTGTCCATATTTTAGTGATGAAACTGAGATTATATGTTAAGTGACATACTCAGGGTCACAGAGCTAGTGAATATCTCAGGTGAGATTTGACCTCAGGCACCAGTGATGTAGTGGTGCTGGGTCTAGACTCAGGAATACAAAAATTCAAACCCTGCCTGAGGCACTTACTAGTTGGGTGCCCATGGACAAGTCACTCAACCTCCCTTTGCCTCAGTTCCCTCAACTGTAAAATGCAGATAAGAATAGCATTTACCTCTCAGGGTTATGTCGATCAAGTAAGATAATATGAATAAAAGTGTTTAGCACAGTGCCTGGAACATAGTAGGTATTTAATAAATGCTTGTTTCCATTCCCTTCCTGACTCTGTGTCTACTGATCTATCCACTGAACCACCTAGATGCCTACTAATTTTTCATATGCTTAAGCTTTGAGCTTTAGTTTCTTAATCTCATCTATCAAAAAACAATAACCCTTGCATATCCATATTCACCAGGTTGATGTGAGAAAAGTGCTTTCAAAATCCGTAACCACAATATATGTGAATGATTAAGGCCATGGAATTATTCTCTAAATACGGACCAGCTTTTACAATAACGAAACCCTATATTTTGTTATTCACAATATACTTTGTCCTTTCTCTTATAAATTGTTTCCAGTTTTTCTAAAGATGTCTTTGAAGTAACCCATGTTGCAAACAACTACGCCATTTCCCAAGAAAATTCCAGCCTCAGTCTATGTCTGGGTTCTCTTTTAATGTCCTTATTTTTTGATCATCCCCAGTCTGATCTTGAATTTCCATCACTGCTGTTACTTTGTAGCTTTTCTGTTTTTAACATTTCTTTCCCCTACTTTTAAAAACAGCAAGAGAATACACAACACAATCATTTTCCCACTTCAATCAATAAACTGCACTTACTATCCTTTTAAGCTCTTGTGTCTTTTGAAACATTTCTTAGTATTTATCTTCTTGCATTGAAGGTGCAAAACAAGCCATAAGGGAAATAAGCTAAAGGTAATTGCATCGTGTTTTAGATATTATGAAGTAATCTCTAAGGGGGTACTGGAAAATTACTCTATAGGGCCAGTTGTTTCTTATCATTTTTGTACCACAATATTCTTAAATTCTTTTCATTCATGTTCACCATTCCTTCCTTAAAATAGACCTTGAGCAACAATAAGCTTTATTAGATAAATGGTGAAATTGAGCCCAAACAAAATAGGAATAGACGTAGAACTGAGTCTTAATATTCTCCATTTGTAATTACCCAGAACTATTTGGTTCTATTCCCTAAGTGGGCTGCCTTAGCTACTGATGTATTTTAGAAAAAAGGAGTGTGAATATATATATTTTTAAAACCCTTATCTTCCGTCTTAGAATCAATGCTGTGTATTGGTTTTAAGGCAGAAGAGTGGTCAGGGCTAGGCAATGGGGGTTAAGTTACTTGCCCAGGGTCACACAGCTAGGAAGTGTCTGAGGCCAGATTGGAACCCAGGACCTCCCATCTCCAAGCCTGGCTCTTAATCCACTGAGCCACCCAACTGCCCCCGGGAGTGTGAATATTTTGAAGAACCTTGACCAACAAATTATATTGTTCATTCCTTAGATTAGAGAGCTAGGTGGTGAAGTGAATAGAAGGCTGGGATTTAAGAGTCAAGAAGATCTGAATTAAAATCTTGCCTCAGATACTTACTAGCTGTGTGACCCTGGGCAAGTAACTTAACCATTGTCTGCCTCAGCTTCTTCGACAGTAGATAATAGCAGCATCTACCTCTACAGGGTATTGTGAGGATCAAATCAAGTAATATTTATAAGATGCACAACACAATGCCTAGCACAAAGTAGGCATTTATGAACATTTTTTTTCCTCTTCCTTTCTTTGTTTTTTTCCTTTCAATGGCTTTCTGCCCTGTCTTTTATTCTTCTTTCTCTGACCCTCCAACCAAGGAAACATTTATTTTTATCTTAATCTGCACTTCCCATACTTCATTGCAAAAGGGGAATAAAAATTTTGAAATGACCAAAAGAATAAAAACTAAAAGTGAGTCGGTAAAAGTGATACAGGCCTTAATGAACTATAAATGTATGTTCTTGATTGGGAAGATGAATGTTTCCCTTCATTTGCTTCCTGCTGAAACTTCTGACAAGTGTTTGACTGTTCCTACTCCTTTGCTGCCCTTCAATTATCCAGAAACTTTTACAAAAATCCTCTTCCAAACTTAATGGAGATATTCTTGTCTTCTTGTAAATTAAAGGTATCTGCATTTTTAGATGGAACATTTCTTGTGTTTATGGACTCCTCTTGTCAAATTTTCCCCTGAACAAAGTTGTTTAAAATTTAAGAAGAATTTCTTTTTTTTAATTCTCAGTCTTCTCCCTAGAATAATTTTATGTTCAGCAGTTGCAAACATGTATTCCTTTAGCAAATTAACATTCACTGACAATACTGATTTGGTGGTGTTAACATTTCCATACCTTGAGTCTTCAACATAATCATTTAATTCCCAAAGAAAATTTAGCTGCCAGTGTCTTAATTAACACTCCGATTCCTGTAGAAAACTTGGGCTTGTCAGGAAGGATAAGAGAAGAGATTTACCACATGTACATATGGGATTTTGAAAAAAAAAAGATTTGCATTTGGCTAATCAATAAATAAATATGTAACTAAACAAGGGAGAGAATTATTTACTTTCCAAAAGGATTTTTCACCTTATAAAGGTATATTTTTTAGGTATCCCTTCCTTTGGATTACTGGAAGGACTCATTTCTGGTACTTAACTATCTTTGTGACTTTGAGTGAGTCACTTAACTCTCTGGGTCACAATTCCTAATCAGTAAAATGGATAGATTGGACCATATTGCCTCCAAAATCCTTTCCAGCTCTGAATCTCTGATCCAATGAAGAAAATACAATGACTTTCAGACCCTTCTAATAAATACTTATGCATTCTATAGGATTGTGTGTTTGTGGAGGGGTGGAGGGAGGTGTGGAGAGAGAGAGAGAGGGAGAGAAGGAGAGTAAGAGAGAGAGAGAGAGAGAGAGAGAGAGAGAGAGAGAGAGAGACAGACAGACA
>NC_058135.1:93626751-93717571 GCF_016433145.1 Gracilinanus agilis
AGAGGGAAATAGGAGAGAGAGAGGGAGAGAGAGACACACACACAGAGAGAGAGACAGAGAGACAGAGAGACAGAGGGACAGAGAGACAGAGATAGACAGAGAGACAGAGATAGACAGAGACAGAGAAACAGAGAGAGACAGAGAGAGACAGACAGAGACAAAGACACAGAGAGAGACAGAGACAGAGAGATAGACAGAGAGAGACTGAGAGACAGAAAGATAGAGAGAAGAAAAGAAGAGAAGAGAGGAGAAGAGAGGAGAGGAGAGGAGAGGGGGAGAAAGAGGGAGAGAGAGTAAAAAGAGGAGAGGGAGAGAGAGAGAAAAGGAGGAAGAGGGAGGGAGGGAGGGAGGGAGAGGGAGGGGGAGAAAGAAGGAGGAAAGGCGAGAGAGAGAGTTTAGTAAGAAGATATTGCTTAAGTTTACAAACTTTAACTTATGTATTCTAATTTATGTAAATTCAGCCTTCCAGTTTGATATTTCCATTTTCTTTATGTTTTAGTACTACATGAGATGAAGTCTTATAAGCATCAGTTTATCAGACATTGGCATTAGACAGCCTACATAAACTATATCGCCAATCATTAGTATTGGTCAGTGTAGAGATGAAGGTTTTGCTAACAGTGTGTCAGTACCTTTATTTGAAGGCCAAGAATTCATTTAATAGGATAATTTCAAAATTTCAGTAGAGCAATAACCAGCTTTTAGATCTCTGGAATACAAGATAGTCAGATTGAAATGTCAAAACCTGACAGTCAGCCATTTGAAGAGAGAAATGATCTGGCCTTCAGACAACTGTGTTTCAATTGCTTTGACAAAGATTTTTTTTGACAGGTCAAGAGAAATTGATGTTCTTTCCTTAAGATACTGTTCTACTCTCCTATAGCCATTTCCTCTTATTGTGAATTTTTTTTTTAATTTTTTTTTGAGAGGGGAGTTATTTGTGTCTTTGTCGTGTAAATTATTTGTACCTACATGTGAACTCTATGGTGATAGACATATTTTGATTTGTAGTAGAATATGTTTAGGACACATTTCTATTTTAAAATTTATTTATTTTAAAAAACATTTTCCCATGTTTTCATGATTCATTTTCTTTCCCTCCCCTTTTCTTCCCTTCCCCCCCCCCCCGGGGCTGATAAGTAATTTGACTGGGTTGGAGAAATGTTATCACTTGATACCTATTTCCATAATATTCATTTTTGCTATAGAGTAATCTTTTAAAGCCTAAGCCCCAAATCTTATACTGGTATACACAAATGATAAATGATTAAGTTATATGTTTTTCTTTTGCATTTCTACTCCCATAGTTCTTTTTCTCAATGTGGATAGCATTCTTTCTTATAAGTCCTTCAGGAGAATCCTGGATTATTTCACTGCTACTGGTGGTAAAGTAGGACTTTTTTTTTTTTAGTAAAAGGTGAGACTGGAGGATGGAGATCAAATATATTATCCCCTTCAATTAGCTTTTGTTGTCATTCTAACCTTCATGTAAACCAAAGTACACAGGATACTAGAAATTTCTAAGCCCTTTTCAAACAGTCTTCTGTCGTATGAAATTGAGATTCAGCACCAAATTCAAAAAGTTAAAAGAAAAGACTCAATATTATCCTGAGAAACTCCTCTTGGTTTTTATTTGGCAGGGCCTTTATCTGGGCATGGTAATTTATAGGTCAAGGAATAGTCAGCCACCCTGTCTTTACCCAGGAGACACTTTCTAGTCATCACTCACTAAAAAATAGAACTCAGGATGTCCAGAAGGTATCCTAGAGAGAAGTAACCCAAAAAAATGATAGTAATGAGCAATACCCAGGTGACCATGATGGTGAAACCAATGTTTCAATAACCTACGGAAAGAGTTTATTTGTGATATCTGGCTGCAAATAGCAGAGAATATCACCACTAAATAATTCTGTCAGCATCATTGCATTAGAGGTATGAGGTGCCCTGGCCCTATTGTATGCTACTCCTCTACCTCCTGCCCATTGATGGGCATTTTAATTTTTTGAATGACGAAGGGGTAGAAAGATGATTTATTAGCCTAGTAGGACTTTGACTCTCCAAAGACAGTCATCCTTTTCCCATAAGTTCCTGAAGGCTTCTGACAGGGCACATAAAAACTACTAAGGAAGAGGCTATGTGAGATCTCTTACTCTGGAAAATTACAATGGGGGTTCTGAAGTTCTCACCAGAATCTAGCCTTGCTGCACATATATTCTCCAATTCTGAGGAGATGGTTATACTTGGTCAGATGCTCATATTAACAAAGGGCATCAGTCAATTTGCTCACAGTGTAGAAATTACAATGACAGTATCTTCTGTCTCCCTATCTCAATGGGGTATTTAGTTATAGAAATTCTTTGTTTATGCCTTTTAATGCACTTGCCCTGACCATATGTATGTCCTGTGTATAGTCCCACATCATAAGTATTGCCTAGTGTTGGAAATCATTGAGAGAAACAGGGTCTTTAATAGATATTCTTATCTGGACCCCATCAAAGTTAATATAGCTGACAGGGTCATATATTGACTCGTTTGACCTGAAAGGATAAGGTCAGACAATGGATGGCCTAACTGAGATAAAAATCTAGACTCCTCCTGATGGCTCCTTTTATTACTGAAGACATATTAATTTAGTTTTTAGGATAGCCTCAAGTTTTACAGAAAACCTCTAAGTGCCATATAGTAAACCAGGAGTTAAGGAGTTAACAGTTTTCCCCCAAGTCAGAAAAGGCAGATGCTGCCTTGGCCCTGTATCTATTTCCAGATAGCCCAAGGTCAAAGTAGGCAGAGTTAGAGACCCTTCATATTCAACTAGGTACTTTCCACCCCATAATCTTAAAGGCTCATTCTTTAAAGATATCTTTTGAAGTATGGAAGCTTTTACTAAAATAACTTTTAAAGTGAAGCTCATTTTTAACCTTGGGACTTGCCTCATCTGGGCATAATCTTCATGAGAAAATATTTTGTAAGCCATATACTAATCATGATGTAATTCTGTAATCTTGGTGTGTCTGCGCAGCTGTGAACTCTATTGTGTTTTTAAGAAACGGCCCCTGAATACTGTATAAAATACGTCTCAAGCTCATTGCCTATCAGAGCAGCTATGGACTAACAGTCTAGCTGTTCTCAATTTTCTGCTTCATTCTTATCATCCAATGCCATTAAACGCCATTCAAAATCCTTCTTGATATAGAGCTGGACCTTATATCCTAGAAATATACCCTCAGATTGGTGGTAATATCTTTTTTTTTTTCTGTCTGTGTTCTCTCCTAGGTGATATCTTAATCTGTTGGAAAGTTATCCTACATGTGCAAGGAGTAGTGGAAGGAATCTTTTTCTTGCCACTTGCTTAAATCTCCTTTGTTTGAAGTGAATAAACCTTTTTCTTGTAAAAGAAAATATGTGCAAGTATGAGGATGTAATGAGCTATTATTTTGAGTGGGTGCTGCCCAATTGAGTATATCAAAGCTTTGTGGGAGAATTATTACTTTATATTATCAGTTGTATCTTGGGAGACAAAAATTTTTAGGCAAATATACAATTGAACCTCTTAGCTGAGATTTGTCACATATTGGTTTTGTAGCCAGAGGAATTATGAGTTAATATCTAAAGTTTATCAACAGCAATAGGTAGGTAACTAGATTTAAATAAATTAAACATGACGTAAACTGGATTATGTTTAAAACAGAGGGAATTTTCCATTTGCATTGGGACTTCATGAGTTTCTATTAATTACTAAGCAAAAGCTAACATAGTTCAAGAAAATAAAAAAAAGCAAGAATTCCCAAAACAAAATCTTATTAGATAGAGTGGCAATTAAAAGAGTTTTGGTTATTTTAGAGAGAACAGTTTCAGTAGAGTGATGACATCAGAAAATATAAAGATTAAGAAGTGAGACAATAACCCAGCATTTTCTAGAAGCATGGCTGAGAAGGGGAGGAATAGAATGATATAGAATGACAACAAGGAAATGATAAAGAGATTTTTCCCTTCTGCTTTCCTTCCTTTCCTTCCTTTCTTCTTTTGAAGACAGTTAAGAATCAGTAGATAGAAAAAGACTGAAGTCAGGGAGAGGATGTAACTGAGAGCAATTTGCTGGAAAAGACAAAATAGTATGGGAAAAAAGACACTTCATTTTATTTCATATCTGGATATGATTATTTTTTGTTATCACATTCTCATCTTTTTAAATTGTATCTAGTTAGAAACAGTTTTGATAAAAGTCTTCTAACAATATTCATTTGTATTTAATATTCTATAAACTATTACAGAAATCTAATAGGACAACAGGGATGATACATAACTCATTCTCTTCTCTTATGCTTTTTTTCTCTGCTCTTTCTTGAGTTGTTTTTCTTTTGTTCTATATAGCTTTGAGATTATGAATATTTAGTTTGACAACATATATTAAATTGTTATTCATAAAATTTTATCATTTGGTTTTATGTCTGAGAAGTTTAGGGCATTTGGTCTATGTTAATGATACTTAATTTTTCAGCCAACAGGATGAGGTACATAATTTTTATTGTTTCCTTTCATGGTCTTAATTGGTCATACCTCCTGACTTTTTACTTTTTATACAAATTTTCTGTGGTTTTTGGCAATGGCTTGGTCTTGAATTGCTGTTATACGCTCCTTCATTTCCATATTCATGTGATTTAGTCACTTGGAGGACATTTGTTGCTTTATGATTGAGAGAGTTTATGCAGATGATGTCCATAGTGAGTTGGCGTGGGGTACTTTTCATTCTTCTATTGGATCTTAGCCATTTCACAGGTTCCATTCAGAAATAAAATACTGTTACAAAATCTTAATATTGCTCAGTGAAGTTATGGCTCTTTTCCCCACAAGATTCGATGTAATAAATTTGATTGATTAAGCCACATATTGTGACACATTTGTGCATGAACTTATAAAAATATACAATAAAATGCTTACTTTCAAGGTCCTTAATAAACTGTTCATAATGATGGGTGATATGAAGCATGTGTGGAACTAAACACCATTTGAGTCGTAATGTCCAAACAATAAGGAGAGACCTAGCAAAAGTCAAATAAGAAATTTGAGGGGGAGAGATTACTTCTACCAGCACTATCAGAGAAATCATCCTCTAGGTCAGGGGTTCGCAACCTTTTTGGCCGTGAGAGCCATAAATGCCACATTTTCTAAAATGTAATTTCGTGAGAGCCGTACAGTGCTCACAGTGTGCACTCCTGTAACAACGCCTGAAAAAAATGGACTTTATGGCTCCTGCAGAAAGAGCCATATCTGGCCCTCAAAAGAGCCAGATATGGCTCAAGAGCCATATGTTGCCAACCCTGCTCTAGGTGATAACACTACACAGCCCTGACAGAAGAGAAAGATTTCAACAAGTGAATCTCAGAAGACAGATCATAGATAAAAGGGCTTTAAAAGAGCTAAGAGGAAGTGTGGCAAAGTTTATTCTTGGTATGGGGGGATGACTTTTTAAAGGAGAAAACCAAGATTTAAGATTATACAAAATTTGTGAAAGGGTAGGCAATTAAAAAGGAGAGAACAACAACAATGAAAAGTTCAAAGAGAACACTGAATTCATTAAGTATATATATATTTAGTTATTTCTCCCAATGTAGGTACTTGTGAAGTGTACTTGTGTGTTTAAAGGTATGAGCAATGTTGATCAGTTACATCCTGGTATGATTATACCAATCCCTAACCCTTTCTGCTACTGACTCATACCCTTATTTTTCACTCTTCCCAGGTGTAAAAGCAGTCAACTATGAATGCTCTGATCGTTACTAATGAACAAAATGATAAGGAATAATACAGTGAGACCCATGCATGAAGAATGCTAGGAACTATACAAAAGTTAGATTAGAGAGAAGAGATGCTAGAGGCAGGTGACCAGTAACATCTGTTACAATAAGGTAGAAGAAAGGTGATGGATCTAAGTTTGGTATGCTAATGCAAGTGGAAAGGTGAGAACTTACTTGAGAAACGTTTTGGAGTTAAAATCAACAAAATGGGAAAACTATTGAACGTTAGGATGCCAGTGAGAGAGAGGAATAAAAAAAGAACTTTGATTTTTAAAACTGAGTGTCTTTAGAAGAATGGTCAATGTCTTTCATCTAGCATCTGCTCTTCCTTAGAAATAAGGAAGGTGGAATAAGGACAAGTTTTTCAGCATGATGATGATTACTAGTTTCAATGACAAGGGCTTTACCTTTCAGCTTCTTTCTGTATACATTTATAAGAGAGAAAATCAATAAACTGCACCAGATCTGAACTGATTTCCCTGCTGATGTTATTTAACATATCCAGGTTTAAATGAAGATATTCATGATTTATTTCTAGCATCCCTCCAAATTTGACACAAAAATCTGTTACTTAATGAATATTAGCAACTATAACTATATTGCAATTATCTATGATAATAAGTACCTTAATTCTGTAATCAGGAATCTCATTTCCATTATGAATATTTCCCTGGGAAATTTAAATAAAAAGGAAATAGAAAAAAGTTCTAGTCGGAAGGCCTAGTAAATAGAATTTGGATCAGTTGAAAATTGTGTGTGCATTTTTGAACCACCCAGTAATGCATTGTTCTGGGTACTAGAGACCAATTAATTCAGAAGCATTTATTGAGTACTTCCATTTACCAAGTACTACAAAGGATACAAACACAAAGTGAGACAGTCCATGTCTTTGAAGCCCTCATCCTGCTAAAGGGTCAGTATTCATATACAGATGAGTAAATGCAGCATAGAAACACAATGAATGGAGAAGTAGCAACAATTAAGGCAATTATTAAAGGCCTTTTTACTGGTTACAAGAGGGAAAGGTGAAAAGATGACCACTGCAGAAATGAAAGATTTTAAGTGTTGCAAAGGATATAAGAGATAGAGTATTGTGTACAAGGATTAGCAAGCAAATTGATTTTGCCTGAATGTATTTTATATGTTGATGAAGGAGATAAAATTTGTCTGCAATAATAAATTAAAGCCAAGAGTTTTTAAAAATAATTTTATAAATATCTTTTCATTTCTATTACATTTCTCAATATAACCCTCTTTTCCCTCTTTTCAAAAGAGCTCTCTTAAAAAAAGGAAATAAAGGAAAAACCACTTGTAATTCAGAAAACTAATTCATTGAAAAAGTCTTAAATTACTATATATGTGGCATGTCTATCTCTTTTTTCTCTCTCTATCTCACAAACTCATACAAATGCACAAGATCTCTCACCACTGCAAAGACAGGTTAGAGGTGCCTTCTTATATCTTTAGCCAAAGGTTTTAATTGGTATATAGAGAGGTTGCTTATATTTTTACTTATCGTCTTTCTAAGCAGAGGTATTCAACATAGAGCTATGCTTTAGAAATATCAATTTACTTTTTGTAGAGGATGGATTGTAGAGGAGGGAGATTGGACTCAGAAATATCAATAAAGAGGCTATTGCAATAGTGGAGAGGAGAGGTGGTAAGAATCTATATTCAGATAGCATTATTCTAAGTAAATATGGGGAAAAGATTCAAGAAATTTTGAAGTGGTAAAACTGATAAGACTTGGCAACGATTGAGGTAGGAGGTTGAGTTCGATTTGAACAGTGGGAATGATGTCTAGGTTGTGACTGAGTATCATGAAAAGTTGTGGTACTTTTAACAGAATTCAGGAAGAATGAATACAAAGAATAAGGACAAAATGTGATTTGTGGGTATAGACTGAAAACTTCATGAAGATTTTTATACTGAAATTGTCAAAGTGATACTAAAATTTTTAAACTAGAATGATCCTTGGCAACTCAGAACCCTCATTTTACAGATAAAAAAATTGAGAGTTCAAAATATATCTTTCTAAAAAGATATTCAGGTAATTCATGGAATAATCCAGATTAAATTAAATTCTTTCACTTCTTGCCCTTTGCCCTTTTATCTATACTATGAAGGATATTAAAAGTAGACAGAATCCTACAATGATATCTATGAGATCAGGCCATATAAATCCTCTTATCTGCTCTTCTTTTCCAATAAATTATAAATTTGTTGTTCTCTTAAAAAACAATTAAATATTGTAACATAAGTACTTCATGGTCATATTATAACAACTGTCAGAAGAGTATAAACAATTCAAAGTTAGGTTTTTGATTTTGAAATCAATTGGTAAACCATCCCCAAGAGCAATTCCATCTTATCTCAGGTTGTTCCTTTAGTACAGGTTTTTTGTTTTTTGTCTTTTTCATGATATATTTTTAAAAACCCTTACTTTCCTTCTTGGAGTCAATACTGTGTATTGGCTCCAAGGCAGAAGTATGGTAAGGGCTAGGCAATGGGGGTCAAGTGACTTGCCCAGGGTCACACAGCTGGAAAGTGTATGAGGCCAGATTTGAACCTAGGACCTCCCGTCTCTAGGCCTGGCTCTCAATCCACTGAGCTACCCAGCTGCCCCCTTTTTGTGATATTTTTTAAACAGAAACAGGTTAATGGATCAGTTTGAGAATAACAGCAACAACAATAATTGATAGCATTTAGAAAGCATTTCCAGGTTTGTAAAGTGCTTTGTATCAGAGTATGATCAATCTACATTTGTCATCCACTTGATTTTTCCTTTATGGCATCAAAATCCTTCAAATGCTTGTGTGTTGTTTTTAAGAAGTCTCTAGTGCTTGGAGTTTTGATGAAATCAGTGTATTAATATATTCATGGAGGACTTATGCTCATGGGTATTTGTATGCAGTACTCCAGAGAACCAAAATTGTGAGTTGTTCTTTATGAGCAACAGATAAAAATACAAGAGTTATATATAAGCTATAAAAGGTCACCAATGATGAAACACAGGGTGGGGATAGAGGGGGAAACTGAGTCCTGGCAACATCTATTCAGGAATAATTTCTCATTCAGACTCTGTCAGGGAATTCAAGCTATCCCCCCATTAAGAGATGCACACAACAAAAACTGTTTTATTTAATGCTTTTTCAATGGCTATCTAACATAATTCATAATTGTTTTTATGTTAATTCATTAATATGTCCCTGAATAGGTCAACAAAACCCTTTGGATTATTACACTCAGGTAATAAGAACTGAAACAACTTCAAGGACTCATTTAGTAACACAGAAAAGTAACCAAACAATTCCCATATAAGGACTGATTTTATGTAATAACTTGCAGTCTTTCTTAGGGTCATAGGGCTAACACATTTGAAGGAATGCAATAATCCTACTTTTATACTAGTTCTCAAGCCTCCACTGATGTAATTCGATTTACAAAAAACTAGCCATTCAAAATAACAACAATTTGGCCCTTAAATATAATCACATATTTAAAATAAAATGATAGATTTTCATATAAAAGGGCAAGAATAGCAAATGCATCACACAATCCACACATAAACCCGTGTTATATCTCACACATCCATTCACTTTTTGTGGGAGAAGAAAAGGGGTGCATATAAAAACCTGCTAAGGAGACCCCTGAGTGAAGAAAACTCATGCCAATATAATTTGTAGCTGTGAGACTGTCAACTTTGGTAATCTCTGTCTCAGGAACTGTGCAGAGAAGTCACTTTATGACCTTAGGGTCTATATTGAACACTTGCTTCACTCTTAAAATTAGTGGAGCTATCCCATTCTTGGCTAACAAGCTTGTTGGCATCAGATCTCAGTCAGATTAAGTGATCTACAGAGTGACTTCTATTATTCTCTACTTCCAAATTGTTCCTTTTTTTAAGCAACTATAGGATCATTCATTTCCATCTTTAAGCTTGACTAATGCAGTTTCAAGTCTGTCCTTTAACCTTTCTTCTACTATCTTCCTAGTTTCAGACTTTGGGTGCATTCAGTGAATAACCTACAACTTAATTTATGAATATTAATGAAAGTCTTACTTTATTTCTATTATCAGATAAATACATTTCACCTTAAACAAAAAGTTTTTCTGATAGTGACATCTTTTCAATATGATCATCAAAGAACAGTTGAGACAGAGTAACTAACTCTTAGAAAGAACTCTGAGCAAAACACATTTAATTGAGCAATAAACCACTCCCTAGGATTTTCAAGGGACAATAATTTTACACTTATTTAATACTTTATTACTTTAGTGTTGTGAGTATATATTCCCCCCTGACATGCTTCATGACTTCTCTTCAACAGATGACTCTATAAATTGCTGTGGCAAATAATTTATCACTTTCTGACCATCTGTTAGGTGATGAGTTTTTTGGAATTTTTCTAGTTCAATTCTAGTATGTTAAGTCCATAGTCCATTGCTGGACCCATGAACAAAGATTTTCTGACTTTAAAGAATTCTGGAGCTTGTGCTTCACAGGTATAAACTTCAAGAAATTAGGGTTGCCTTTATCCAATGATGAAACTTTAAAATTCATTAGCAGAGCTCCATCTAAAGTAAAGAAAGTAAAGAAAGTTGAAAGGATCATTACTAGTACAGAGCTGAAAAAAAGATTTCCCATAAATTTGCTTCATAATTTTGGGAGGAATGTGCATCTATATCCATGACACAATACCTTTATTAAGTTGTGTACTGTCTGACATGGCCGAATATTCAAGTTAACATTAACAGATGTCTGCTTCAGTTTGAATTTCTTCAAATTATCTACTTAAATATCTAGATCATAGAGATTTAACCTTAAGTTAAAATAGAGTTATTATAGAAATCCATATTTTTCAAATGTAAGATACACCAATGTTGTCTATTCAATTATCACAACACTGGCCTTGGGACAAGGAAGATAATGGCTTAGATTAGCAATTTGACAAAGACCTATTGATTCCTTCCTCCTTCACTAAAGGGAAAAATACTAACTGAAAGGACTAAGTTGCCAATGGACCTCTTAGAATGTATTATATCTAATCACAGTCGGAAATGGAGGTTTCTCAGGAGATTTGAAGGTATGGGACCAGAACACAACTGCTTCTCTACTAAAATTGTACTCTTAATGGCTTATAATGGTATGCTAAAGGATATTCCAGTGGATCACAATGTCTAGCAGGCTGAAAAGGCTTTAGGTAAGGGTCTGGCAATATTCAGTTAGTCTTGCTGGCTTACCACGTGTCAAGTATTGTGCTAAGCAGTGCAGGTATGAAGAAAGACAAAAACAAAAACAAAAACAAAAAACAACCCTTCAAAATGCTCATAAGTAACTAACTGTGTAAGCAAGATAAATGGGTTGTTGTTTATATTTAATCAGTGCCTCAAAGCTCACTGGTCTATCTCAGAAAAAAAATGAGTTCTCCTTTGTTTAAGTTTTCAAGGAAAATGTGCTTGGTCATTTATGGGCCAGACTAGATGGCCTCTGAGGGCCTTTTCACATCTAAAATTCTGTGTTTCTATGACTGTGTGGAGAAACATATCAGCAGAATGTTGTACATCTGTTGCTAAATATTTTTGACTAATTGATGAAGGCTAATTATGAAGGCATGGCATGGTTGGGATTTACAGTGTGCCTCTCCCTAACTCTTTAAAGTAAGTGTTTGATGGAATACTATTGTGCCAAAAGGAATAATAAACTGGAGGAATTCCATGTGAACTGGAGAGACCTCCAGGAATTGATGCAGAGTGAAAGGAGCAGAGCCAGAAGAACACTGTACACAGAGACTGATATACTGTGGTAAAATAGAATGTAACAAACATCTGTACTAGTAGCAATGCCAGGATCCAGGACAATTCTGAGGGATTTATGGAAAAGAACATTACCTACATTCAGAGGAAGAACTGCAGGAGAGGAAACACAGAAGAAAAACAACTACTTGAACACATGGGTTGATGCATATATGTTTAGGGATGTAGACTCAAAACGACCACACCAATGCAACTATCAATAATACAGAAATAGGTCTTGATTGATTACACATGTTAAAACCAGTGGAAATGTGCACTGGCTATTGGGGGGGGGTGACGGGGAAAGTAAGAACATGATTCAGGTAATCACGGAAAATTTTTCTAAAAAATAAAATTTAAAATGCAAATAAATAAATAAATAAAAATAAAGTAACTCTTCTCCAAAGGTCTGACCTCATCCCTCTTCAATCTACACACTCTTTCTTAGTTATCTCACTGGTTTGGAAGAGTTAATCTCATCAGGTCAACAACCTCTATACAGATGATACTGAAATCTCTATCATCAGTCCCAACTTCTCCTATAAGCTTCAGCCCTGTATCTCCAATTTATTGGAGGACATCTCCTACTTGGACATTCCTCTTATACTTCCCATTTGGTATATCCCCAAACTAAATTAATTATCTTTTCCTCTAAACCTGGTTCTCCTCCTGACAATCTGTTTGGTAATGATATTCATTTGCTTTCCTACAGTTGTAACCTTTGTGTTAACTTCTGCCACTCTCTTCTACACTTTAATCCATCCTTCTCACTCTGGAGAAAAAAAATTCTAATAAATTTAGATATATCATATGTCTACTTAAATCATTACCTACATTAACAAGTTCAGATTCCTCAGTATCTAATACAAGGCTTTTGCTTTCCATTTTTATTTCATATTCTCCCTCTTCATGTACTGGCCATTCTTCCCCCCAAACAAACAAAAATGAATATACATTATGATCTCAAGTCTGGTCATATTATTTCCTATAATTAGATTCCCTTCTCTCCCCTGTCTTATCTGTTCAATTCCTATCAACTCCCTAAATGCCATCTCTTTAAATACAACCTATTTAAGAAAGCTTTTTTGTGATCTTCATTGTTGGAAATGACTTTTTCCTTCAGATTTCACATGGCACTTGTTTTATTCTTCTTTAATGCACACAGAAACATATTTATAGCTCTATATGTTTATGTCTTATTGGACTGTCAAGAGGAAGGAAGAGACTGCCGACATCACTTAATAGAAATGGTCTGGAATCATGAAAATTTTCGATCTTGTTTTATAATAAAATCAGTTTACATTTAGTATTTAAAGATTAATTAACAAATTTCTTCAAATTTGATGCTTATTTTACATGTGAGGAAAATGGTCATGTAGGGAAGTTATAATACTCTTTGCTCTCTTTGCCACTTCTAGTTTCCATCTACCAATCAAAATTATTCTGAAGTTAACATTTATTAAGTGCCTACTATGTGTCCAGTATATGGCTAAGGCCTGGGGATAGAAATATGAAAAAAAAAAAGAATGACAGTACCTTTTCTCAAAGGAGCTTAAAATCTAATAAGGGAAGACAAAACTAATGACAAACAAAGGGAAGCTGATGAGAAACAAAAGAGGAAGCCGACAGAACCACTATCATTCAGTGCCCTCTCTTTCTCTGAGTTTTATTAAGTTCACACATATGACTTAATCAAGATTCTGGTGACTGTTGTTTCCGCCTCCAGTATTATCTTCCTTCATTCCATAATGAGTTCAGTGCCTTGTTCATAGTTTCTCTTTCCAACTCCCATCCACATCCTAGGGGACTTCATTTAAAATGAATCTTTCCCAAATACCCTGACTTCCCAATCTGTCAACCAATCCATTTTCCACAGCCTACTCTTCTACTATACCAAAGCTGCTTAAAGAGATGGTCATACCCCTGAGCTTGTTATCACCGAGTGTTTCACAGCTCTTTTTGTGAACTCTGTAATTCATTTATTTGATTATAATTAGATGAAGGAGGCTGGCGTTCCACTTCTCTCTGGTATTAAAATTCCAAAACCTGTTTTTCATCTACAATTTGATCTCCATTTGCTCTGTGTCTCAGTTCATTCTAAGGTCAACATCTCTGCACCAACTACAGTCTTTTCACAATAAATTCACAGGTACACATTGTAAAGGTATGATGCTCTATAGAGTAAGAACTAAGCAGAACTATTGATGGAAAGTTCTGTCATTTCTACCTTTGGTATTATTTCTTGGATATAGCCTTTTAACTTTTCTGATACCAACATTTCCATGTTGCAGGGCTTATCATCACATTCCTGGACTATTACCCCATTCCAATCCATCCTTTATTCAATAGTCAGATTGATCTTCAAAATACTGTCTGACCATGTCATCTGTATACTCAATAACTTCAGGTGCCTCTGTTATCTCTAGGATCAAACATAAAAATCATTTGACTTTTATAGCCTAAACCTGACTGCTTCTTACTTTTTTATCCTGCTATATCTTATTACCCTGCTCCATATACTTTGTGACCCAATGACACTGGCCTCTTTGTTTTTCTTTGAATGAAGCACTCCAGATGCCTTGGAATATTTTCACTGAATATCCCACATGCTTAGGAATTTCCTCTTTCCTCATCTCCTCCTCCCACTTTCCCTATCTCAGGGAAAGTAATATCTTCTCCAGGAAACTTTCCTAGTCTTTCTAAACCTCACTGCCTTCTCTCTGAGACCGGTTTATCCTGACTATATCTTATTTGTACATAGTTGTTGTTATATTGTCTTCCCTACTAGACCATGAGCATCTTTAAAGTGGGAGATTATAAGCAACATGTGTCTCTTTTGACACATGAGGAATATGGAAATATATTTTATGCAAACACACGTAAAACCTATATCATATTACCTGGTGCCTTGGGAGGGGAGGAGGGTTAGGATGGTAGGAAAGAACATGGATCACAAAATGTCAGAAAACAATTATTAAAAATTGTATCTACACATAATCTTGGAAAAAATTAAAAGTAGGGGACTATTTTTTCCCTTTCTTTGGATCCCCTTTCTTTACCACAGTACCTTGCTTATGATAGGTGTTTAAGGGATAGGTGACTTAGTGACTTTTCCATGGTCATACTCAGATACTAATATGTATGGAAAATTGTGCACATCACTGAAACTTCCTGGATTTCTCTTCTTATTTGTAAATGAGGTGATTGAATTAGATGTATTTTGATGTTTCAGCTCTTAATCTTTGTACTGGCTCTTCTGACTCTAAGACCAATCAAATCTCTTGCCACTATACTATAGAATCTCTAATCACACTCTATCTGCCCCACAAATATAGTGTAAACCTTCCAAGTGATAAGCACACTAGAAAAAACTACATTAATGTGAGATTCTATTTCTGATGATCCTTTCATATATCTTATCTCAAGAGTAATAATAAAATAGCAATCTTTCCAACATATCTGTAAAGCAGTTCCATAATTTGGAGTTTTCTTAGCGCATCATGGTAAGTCTCTGATGAAAATTAACCCCAGAAAATCTATGACCACACACACAAAAAATAATAAGACAATTGAAATGTTTGTTTCAAATTTCTGAGATTTCCTTAATACCATCAAACTAATTCCTATTATAATTTTTCAAGTCTTAAAATGTTCATTATTGTTTTTACTGCTTTTCGTCCCATTCCCCACAAAAAATAAATACTACCTAGAGGCCAACCCAACAATAATATCATTCTTTATTTAATTAGGCTATTTCTTTGACAATTTATATTTAGCCCTTTTCAGAGACTAGCCTCAGAGTCCAGGGGTACACTTGTACTTTGCTACCTGACCGAACTTGTTCACTGCTTGCATACTCTTTAAAAACCTAGAATAACCTTTATACCATAATAAGTCACCATAGCAATTTGGTGGTGTTACATTTTTATAATGGATAAATTTGATTAAAGGTCTTCAAGAACATTCCTGAGGGGGGAAAAAGTGAAATGTCTCACAAAAGACAAACAACAATGTATGAGTAAGGAAGTTTCACACTTTATTTTCACTTTATTTTCAAGATACTAATGTCTCACAGAGAAATAGCTAGTGCTACAGGACTTTTCCCCAACATACATCATTAACACTTTCTATAGCAAAATTATTTCCCCTGATTAACTTGACACCACAAGTCTTTCCTCCACATTGCCAAAAAAGTCACCTGACAATTCTACAGCAACCCCATTACAGAAACTTCTGATAAAATACTATTAATAGTGGCAATAATAATTTATAGAGTTAATTAAGGTTTGCAAGGTGATTTACACATATCATTTCATTTTATCCTCACAAATCCTGTGACATAAGGGATATTTTTATTTTAGAGATGAAGAAACTGAGGCTGAAATATAAAGTGGGTTGGTCAGGATTTTAGATCTAGCAAATATCTGAGGCAGGATGTGAATTCAGATCATCATGGTTCCAAGTCAAGTGCTCCAAAACTATAACATCATTTATTGCCCCCCACCCCTTACTTTGCAAACTTTCCTATTGAACTATCAGAACCTTCCCTTTCACCAAGCTCTGATATAATTCATTGAGCCCTCAAGTTTAAAGATTAAAAGAAAGTTGCTAGTTAGAACTACCCAGGATTCAATTAATACTATTTCAACTAAATAGTACATTAAATTGATTTCTTCGGATTGAGTCAGAACACTAGTCAATGTGTATAGGATTTTTGCTACCATATCACTCTAGAATACTCCTCAGAACATTGTTCTCCTTATGAGTCTCTTCCTCATAATAAATGCTTAATAGTTGACTAAATGACTTTTCCATAGTAATACTGAGACACCTAATTTCTATGGAAAATCATGGAAGTTAGTGAAACTCTCTGATATTCTCTTTCCTTCTCTGTAGAACAAGATGCTTAAATTAGATGAAATAGTCTATCATATTGGAACATGCTACTCAAAATGGCAGCCTCTTATTTTCACTGCTGAGTTCTTCCTAGGGTTTCCATTTTGGGATCAGGCCAGAACTAACAAACTTCCTTTCTGTCTCTGCTCTGCTCATGACTTTCTATGACTTTGAAACCATGCATGCATATTGGTATCATTCCTTTCCCTAACTTTTCAGCTCCCTTTTGTGTGTCTGTCCCATATAAGCTCCCAGAGGCAGCTTGTGTTCATATCCATAGTGCCTGGTCCATTATAAGTGGTTAGTAAATTCTTGTTGCCTTGCCTTGTAGAGCAAGGTCTATATTGTAGAATAAAAACTAAGATATAGATTATAAGGAAACAGATATATACTGGTGTGCAAATCATGAGTGAATTAAAAGGACAAATATGTGAAAATGTTTCAGACCAGTCTTCTATAAAAATACAGAACTGAGAAGCCCAAGTATGCTAGCATCTCTAGGTGGGTCAGAATGTGTTAAAGTAAAACTGGGAAATATTCAAAGATGACTCTAGATGTTGGATTTTTGAAAAATAGTCCTTTGAGATAAGTATACTAATAAGAATGTATCCATTGAAAAATCATTTGTTTGGAAGGCATCACTTACTTTAAAATCATTATGCTTCAAAATGTGGAGAATTATTGCAACTAAATTTTTGCCTTCATTTTGAAGAACAGAGCCTAAATTAATAGCTCTAACTAAAATAGAATTCTTTTCTGTGAATTTAAGAACACTATCCCATTCCCCATACTACTTTTAGCACTACCATTCTATCTGACAAGAGATTTTAGGGCCCTGGCTATGCCTTCAGAATTTTCATTAATAAGATGCATGTATGTGTTTGTGTGGAAAATTGCCATTACAGTTATTCTTCTAGACCATCATCTTTAGTAGATTACATTAAAAAGCTTAATCTTAATAATGTGTGTGTTTTTACAACACTATTATTTATAATTTTGTTTATATAAGGAATTATGGCCAATGTTCCAAACATCCTATTTAGCAATGAATTTTTAGAACATAATTGGTTCCAAAGTTGGTAACTACCTGCACAACAGATAGTATTTTCCTCCCTTCTTAATGGACTTGAAATATATTTCTAACCTTAAGCACACGGTGATAAAATAGAGAGCACTTTACATGAGGTGTAAGCTATGACCCACATTAAGAAGCATGTACTCTCTTTAGTTTTAATCATGAAAAATTTCTAAAAGTACTTAGAAGAAGACCTAGTGAACTCAAGGCAGCACACTGCATAGAAAGATTTTCTTTAAACTCTTGACACTGACCATAAATGCATTTAGCAGGCTTCCACTTACTTCATAAAACTATCATTTACATTTATTATCCTTTGTAGAATGTATTTGATATAATGAATGAGCATCTTCCCTACTAGCTTTAAACCAGCTACATGACCACAAATTTCAATATCCTTGTGCCCTTGGTCTAACAATGGGAAAATATGTTGCTTGGACTTATCACCAATGTCATGTCCCCTCTTCAGTAAGATGAATTAGCATCTTCTCCTAGCCAAAGTTATCATTAAATGGCAATGCATCATGGCCAGCAACAAAGTTCTCTAATGCTGTGGTGGTCATTGTAGTGCAGCTAGATTGGTTTGAAAGAATTTGGAGGTCAGACATTAAAATAATTTATTATGTGGCAGGCAGTGGTAAGGCTATATCACTGAACTCAGAGGAAGACCTGTATTTAAATCGTTTTGTTTGAGAGATCCTGGGAAAATCACTTAACCTTCAGTTCTCTGGATGGGTGTACGAGTTACAAAACAGTTCGAATTTTGTATTTTTAGAATTATTTCACTGGGTGTTCCCTAAGCCAAGAAAAACATAGGCTTAGGTAAACAAAACAAAACAAACATGGGAGGCAGCAGAGGAAATATTGGAATAGGATAAGGAAGAGAAAAACTTTAATGCCATTTTCTATTTTGGTTGACAGTACCATCACTGAACCAGTAGAGTTCAAAATCCTAGAATATTCCCGGAATTTTCTCTTCTTAAAACTTCCTTATTTTATCTTTTCTTAAACTTCCACCTGCAAACATTTGCCAAGTTCTACTTCTTCTACCTCCATATCCCCTATGGCATCTGACCCAATCTCTAAATTCACATTGCCACCTCCCTAGTTACTGTCATCATCACCTCTTCACTGGGTCATTGTAGTTGCTTCCTGACAGATATCACTTATATCACCCTTCAAAGAAGTGACAAAATAATCTCGTAGAAGCATAGACCTTAAAATATTAGAGTCCTACCTAAGAAGCTTCAGGGACACCTGATTTCTTTCCAGGATGATATACAGACTTGTTAGCCTGAACAAAAGTCTTTCCATTTTCTGATTTCAACCCATTTCCCCAGATTTATTTCTTGTTTCTTTCTTCCTGGGCTTCTTTATGATTAACCCTAAGAATAAAACCACTGGAATATTTGAATGAAATAACTCTAATGACCAAAAATCAATTGTCTTTTTCCTTCCTACCTCCTCACCCACTAAAAAATAAAGACAAGAGCCTTGCAAAAAGTATTTATAGTTAAGTAAGACAAATAATCATTTTGGCAATGTTCAAAAATATATATCTTGTTCTGAATCTTACATATATTATCTCTCTATTTAATGAGTGGGGTGGCATGTTTTATTATCACTTTGGAATTATGGTAGGTCATTGTGTTGATTAGAATTCTTAAGACTTTCAAAGTGGTTTCTCTTTATAATGCTGCAGTTGCATGCTCTCCTGATTTTGTTCACTTCAGTCTGCAACAGTTGATATTAATCTTTCCAGTCTTCTTTGAAACCACAATTTTCATCATTTCTAATGGCACAAAAGTATTCCACTATTCTCCAGCTTATTTGTTTCCTTTCATACTATAATAATCAGAACTAAGCACACTAGTCACTAAAGTGAATATTCACTAAAGTGATTTCCCTCACACCATTTTTTGGATTTCCAATATGGATTTCATATTAGAGATTTTCTGTTCATTAACAGCATACAATATTATTCATTTAGCAAGTCAAAGAAATATTATAAATATGTTTAAATTAGTATAAATATACCCTTCCAAAGGGTTTGCCGAATCTTCTTTCTAAGCATAAAGTCACTAAAATATGCTCTTTATAGTATATTGTTTGCAAGTTGAGAATTGATTTGGGGTTATAGGCAAGAAACAAGGCTTTTTAGCTCGACAAATAATTTGGAAAAAGAAAGTCATTTACAATTCTTCAGGTTTCTTGACAGGATGTAATGGTCAAAGCCACAGTCTTGCCTCACAAAATTAGTAATAGTAACAAGGTCTGAGACAAGGGAATCATGAAGTAATACAATAAACAATATTCCTTTTATCTTGGTGTCAACCTTTGGGCTGATAAATGGTGTTCAACTTCTCAATAGAAAGTGTGACTGTTAAATTACTAGTCTTCTATTAGTGTGGTCTTTTCTGACTGCTATGTAGCATAAAATTGATTAAGAACTCAAGTTTGGAAACTAAGGTCATAGGATCTTAAGACCTTGATAGGACCTCAGGTTAGTCTTTATGCCAATCCTATCACTTTAAAAAAATAAATGGAGGCCACAGCAGTGAATATATGTTTGCCCAAAGTTACCTAGTGAATTTGTTTATATGTAGTTATTCTATTTTTTCTCTTTCATTTATTCATATGCCTTGAATTTAGGTAGACATTTTTCCTAGATTGATTCAAAGTTGCATTGCATTCAACATGTGCCTTTAAATTATGCATTATTTAATTTCATAATTTTTAAGATGCCCTCCTCCCATAAGGAAGGGTAATATTTAACTAAATGTCATTTCAGACTAGTAGGGAAGAAGAGGAATTGTGCACTGATACATTTTCTAAGTTACTGTAAAAGGGAATATTAACCCTGGTCAATGATCAGTATTAATAGCTGTCGCTAGTTGTTGACGATTGAGGGAATCAATGGTATTAGTTATTGAGGAAATTGCTGGAGACTAGTTATAAAAAGTTATTCCTATTTATTGAACTATTAAAAGTAAAGTAGTAGTATTGAGTTGAGGTATTTATATATTTCCCTAAACAAGAAATTTTATCTATAAATTTGTTCCCAAGACTATCTCACAAGATGTTTTCTTCTTCCTTGGTAAACCAAGGCTAACTTCTCTCCCTTTCTTGTCTATTAAAATAAATCTACCTTACTAAATTATTCTAAAATATATCTTAAGTAATATAGATTTCTTATATAATAAATTTCTCTAGCAATCTTCTTCTATTTATAAAGTGAAAGGTTTTTCTTCTCTCACAGCAGGGTTCCACACAGCAGGGAGTTTGCTCAACAGGGATCCATCACAGCCACAGGCTGAACTTGAACTTCCCTGCCTGAGAAGATCAGCTCCATCTGCCATCTGCTTCTCTCTCTACCAGCAAATTCTTTCACAAACAAACTTTCTTCTCTCCAATCTGTTAACTTTCCAGATCCAGTTTCCCAACTTTTCCCAGAGGGATCACAGGGAAAATTGCCCTCCTCCTCTCTGAGTGTCAACCTCCCAGAGCAAAGTGTCAAAGAGACTGAGAGCAACCAGTAAATCCCAACTGCCCTTTCCTAAAAGGTTCTCTCTGGGAATTCCATCCTTCTGACCTCCTTGGAATTTTTTATTCCCTTAAATGCTCTATACCTCTCTATGCTGAAACCTTAACTTTTTACTAACAATCCATTATTAATTAAGCATTACCTAATTTACTCATTTAACTATTATAATACATATTTTTACTTCCTTTGTAACATAGTGAGAAGCCTGGTGGCAAAGTGAAAGGAGCTCAGTTCAAGTCCTCCATCTGACAGAAACATATCAATTTTTTTCAATGCCTTAGGAAACTCAGACAATTCTGTAAGGCTCTATGTCATAAAAAATGTTATAAATCTATGTTACTATAGGGAGCTTATTCACTTGAAATTCCTGGCATCAATGAAATCGTGGGTTTGTAACATCAACAACAATTAACTTCTACCACAGAAACATAACAGCAACAGCAGTAACATGACTATATAGCCACAAATTATAGTGTATGTTGTAACTTTACCTATTTTCTCCCCAATTTCCCTCTAGCTATTATCCTATTCTTTGGAGTATGTGGTGAGTCATTTAATAGATACTAGAGTACAGTAGAAAACCATTTATATTTTGAGGCTTAATGATTTGTTAATAACTCAAGAAAAAAAGAATTTGTCAAACTATTCACCTAAGAGAAAAACAGAATTAGCAGACTTCTATTAGAAATGATCTCTGTGACCTTGGACAAGTCACCTATTCTCTCAAAGTATGTTTTCTTTTTTAATTATATTTTATTTTTCTCAATTACATGTGAAATAATTTTTAATATTAATTTAAATTTTTGAGTTCCAAATTCTCTTTTTTCCTTCTCCCTTTTTCCCCTTCTCTCTGAGATGCTAAGCAATCTGATATGGATTTTACATATTCAGTTATGTAAATGTAAAACATTTTTCCATATCATTCTTTTTGTGGAAGAAAACAAATAATTTAAAAACAAGAACAAAAAAATTAAAGAAGTAAAAATATAGTATATTATATAGTATAAGTATAGTATAGTATAGAATAGTATAGTAAGTATAGTATAGATTGAGTCCATCAGTTCTTTCTCTGGAGGCATTTTTCATCATGAGTCCCTTGGGAATGTCTTGGGCCTTTAATTGCTGAGAATAGCTAAGTTCTTCACAGTAGTACTTTGTACAATATTCTTTTACTATTGTTATGTGGAGATGCAAAGCATGGAATCCCTGCAAAGATACAGGGACTGCCTCACCCAGAATTTCAGGGGACCCCCCTGGAGAACTTTGGGTGAGGGGGCAGTTGAGAAGGGTTTGAGTCAGTTACTTTGTGGAGGTTTAAGTGAGCAGACACCCTGCTTACTACTCCACACTTGGGGTTCACTGGAGAAGCCATAGTGGCATAGCCAGTGTGGTTACTACTTAAGGATTAGCCTGTTTAGTAGGGTTAGTTTATATCAACTTCATTACAACATATATTTAGTAGATATTCATCAATAGCAAGAGAGCCAGTTTTAGTTAAGTGTCTCATCCCTTCCTGTGAGGAGGGGGGAAGGGCAGCATCAACTTAACAGTTCAGGGTCACCTTCCATTATCCTAAAACCCCCATTAACATCTCTAGTTTCCCTTGTTATTACTTAATATAAGCTTTACCTTCAAATCTGTGCCTGATAATTATTTGGGAGATACTCACAACTCAGTCTGGACATCTAGTTTGAATCCTGTCTGCAGGCAGTTTAAGAAGATCTTCTCTGTCCTCAAAAGTTAGATAGCTAGCTTCTATATACTCATCTAACTGACCTGTGAGGAATATAAATTAAAGAAAAGGAACATTATTGGGGTTTCAGCCATAACAGATACATACCTGAAGAATATCTCATTCCCGTCTTCATTACCAACTGAAACCAGCAACTGTTTAGGGGGGAGGGGTTTGAGAGCCAGGAGTGTTTAGCCCCCTCCTCTCCTCACTGAAGTCTGTCAATCTCTGGCTCTTGACTTAAAGCTCTTTTTCACCCAGACACATTATCTGCTTCTCAAAATTATCTGTTATTATCATCATAACACTATGTACAATGTTCTCCTGATTCTGCTCACTTCACTCTGTGTCAGTTCATGTAAGCCTTTGCATGTTTTTCTGAAATCATCCTGCCCATCTCTTCTGATAGCACAATAGTATTCCATTAAAATCATATATCACTACTTGTTCAGCCATTCCCCAATTGAGAGCATTCCCTCACTTTACAATTCTTTGTCTACACACACAAAAAAAAACTGTGAAATGATTAAAAATAAAAACTATTTATTTTTTCTGTTTAACTTTAATGAAATAAGAAAAACAGAGTTTCACTAGCTGAAATGAACTAACTCTGCTAAACTTTGAATCCCCTTAGATCAAAAGTTCTTCCTACTGGCAAGATTGGTCTAAAACCAATCCCAAGCCCAGAAATGGGGTGGGGGACATGGCCCCTCCCTAGCATGGGATGGGTCCGATTCAAGACCAGTCCAATGCCAGGAAGTAGTAGGGAGGGACCCCTGAGGCATGCTGGGGGATGCAGTTCCTCCAGCCACAACACTTTAAAATCAACAGCTGCTATAAAATTTCTGTACAAATAGGTCTTCTTACTTTTATCTTTTATCTCTTTGATATATAGATCTAGTAGTGATATTTCTAGGACAAAGGATATGCATGGTTTATAGTCCTTTGAGCATAGTTCCAAAATCTTCCCAGAACAATTAAATCAATTCACAATTCCCTCGATTTTTCCACATTCCTGACACCCTTGTCATTTTCCTTTCCTGTCATAATCAATCTGAGAGGTAAAAGGCAGTTTTTCAGAGTTGTATTTCTCTAATCAACAGTGATTTAGAAGGGCATCTAGGTGGCTTAGTTGATAAAGATTTGGGCCTAGAGATGGGAGATCCTGGATTCAAACCTGGCCTTAGTACTGTGATACTACACTGCCCATCTTTAGATTTAATCACCAAAGGTGAGAGTGCCTTCAAATTCTGGTGCTAGAGTGAGTGAAGAATCAGAATTAACTGACTGCCCCCTAGGAGGTCTATGAGAAGCATCTATTGTGATTGGACAGGCAAGCTAGGGGAAGGCACAGGAAGTGACGCAAAAGTGACCCCTTTAAAAAGAGGGAGTTGAGTGAGTGAGACATCTTCAGTTGAAGAGGGCATCTGGTAACAGACCTCTTCTGGTTCGTGGAGGAGTGTTGGAGCTCTGAGAACCTGGTGAGACTGCTTTAAATATCTTCTTTGAATTCCATTGACTGAATCTTCCTGAACTTCTCTTAAGAAACTCCTTTTAATAGACTCTGTGAATGAAGTTCTGCTTCGTTCACCTCCAGGCCTCTGGCCCTCTGACTCTCTGCTGAAGGTTAATTAGATCTACCTGGATTAATTAGAGGATCATAGTAAATTACCTCCTGGGTTAGATTCTTATTTCATTATTTCCTTTCTATCTTCTTAATTATAAATAAACTTCCATAAAAGTCTATTTTGACTTGAGATTATTCTTAATTGAGGATTAATAATAGTTCAATCTTCTGGTGACCATCTTTTAATATATTGAACCCCCAAAACCCCTTTTCCCCCCTTACAGTACTTCTTATCTGTGACCCTCATCATAACCTAAACTGCCTAGTCCTTACTGCTCTCTTGCCCTGAAACTGATATTTAGAATAGATTCTAAGACAGAAGGTAAAGTTTAAAAAAAAAGTTATGAAATTTTTTTCACATGTTTATAGAAAGTTTTGATAACTTTATCTGGAAACTCCCTGTTCATATGCTTTGACCATTTTTCAATTGGGGAATGACTAGTTTTGACATTCATTTGACTCATTTCTTCATGCATTTGAGAAAAAAGGTCTTTATTAGAGGATTTTTATTTTTTTGTAGTTATGATCACTCCATTTCCCTCCATCCTTCCCCCCACCCTGATTTATCATATTCTGGTTCTCCTTTCACCCTATCCATACTCAAAAGTGTTTTGCTTCTGACTACTGCCTCCCTCAGTCTTCATTCCTTTTCCTCATATTTTTTTTGTAGCACAAGACAGATTCTATAGGATAAGATAAACCAAACTGAGAGGGTGTAATATTCCATCTTGGAGTCAATTCTGAAGAGAATAAAGCTCAGGAACTCTCCTTCCCACCTTCCCTATATTTCTTTCCACTTTCAAAGTTCTTTCATGACTTTTTAAGTAAGATAATTTCCTTTCCCTTCTAACACATTCCTTTCCTTACTCCTTAATTTTCATTTTTTTACAAATCAACTAATCATATTCAACTCACTCTTATGCCCTTTGTCTATGTAGTCTCCTTATAACTGCCCTAATAAGAAAGTACATAGGAGTTACAACTATCATCTTCTAATCTAGGTACACAATCATTTTAATCTTATTAAATCCCTTGAAACTTCTCTTTCCTATTTTCCTTTTCATACTTCTCTTGCTTGTATTTAAGAGTCAGTTTTTCTATTTGATCTTTTTCATCAGTAATGATATGTCCCCTATTTAATTGAATTTCCATTTCTTCCTGAAGGATTATACTAAGGTTTGCTGGGTTGATATTTGGTTGTAATCCTATTTCCTTTGCCATTCTGAACACTGTATTTCAGGCACTCTGATCCTTTAATGAAGAAACTACTAAATATTGTGTTATTCTGACTGTGACTCCATGCTATTTGAGGGTTTTTTTTCCCTTGCTTTTCCCTCTGCTTGCAATGTTTTGTCCCTGAGTTCAGAGCACTGGAATTTCACTATAATATTCCTGGAAGTTTTCATTTGGGAGCTCATTTTGGTGGTGATAAGTGGATTTTTTTTTCAATTACTATTTTACCATCTGGTTGTAGAATATGAAGGCAGATTTTCTTTTTCTTTTTTTGTTTTTGTTTTTGTCTTAAAAATGTAATTAATTAATTTAGAATATTTTTACATAGTTACATGATTCATGTTCTTTCTCTCCCCTACTTCAATCCCCCTCCCATAGCCACTGAGCAATTCCACTGGGTTTTTACATGTGGTACTGATCAAGACCTATTTCCATATTTTTATGTTTGCATTAGGGTAATCATTTAGAGTCTATATCCCCAATCATATCCCTATTGACTCATGTGATCAAGCATTGTTTTCCTTCTGTGTTTCTACTCCCACATTTATTTCTCTGAATATTAATAGGGTTCTTTCCCATAAGTCCTTCAAAATTGTCCTGGATCATTGCATTGCTGCTAGTAGAGAAGTCCATTACATTGGATTATGCCACAGCATATGCATCTCTGTGTATAATGTTGAGGGCAGTTTTTCTTGATAATTTCTTGAAATATTGTCCTCAGTATCCTTTTGTTTATTATGGCTTTCAAGTAGTTCAATAATTCTTAAATTATCTCCCCTTAATTTGTTTTCTATATCAGTTCTTTTTCCAATGAGATATTTCCCATTTTCTTCTTTTTTTCTTCTTTTGATTTTGTTTTATAGTTTCTTGATGTCTTATGGAGTCCTTAGATTCCACTTGCCGAATTATAATTTTTAAGCAATTATCTTGGTCAATGAGCTTTTGTAGTTTCATTTCCATTTGGTCAATTTTACTTTATAGGGAATTCTTTTTTTAAAAATATTTTAATTTAATTTTTTACAAGTTGATACAATTTTTAATAGTCATACATATCCAAAGGGCCATAAAACTACATACATATTTACATATCTATGTACATCTTTGACTCAACAATACCACTAATCTGACTATATTCCAAAGAGATCAAAGATAGGGGAGAAGGACCTACTTAAACAAAAATATTTATAGCAACTCTTCTTTTAGTAGCAAAGAACTAGAAAGTGAAGGTATGTCCATCAATTTGAGAATGGCTGAACAAATTATGGTTTATGAAATGACAAAAAAAGATGTTAACCAGAAAAAAAACTGGAAAGACATATATAGGAGGTGATGCTAAGTGAAGTGACCTGAGCCAAGAAAATGCTGTACACAGTAACAGCAATAAAGTATAATGATCAACCTGAATGAATTATTATCAGCCTTGTAAGAATCCTGGAGAACTTCAATGGGTTTATGACAAAAAAAGTTATCTGCTGCTCTAGAAAGAACTTAGAAAGTTTGAACATAGATTGAAACATTCCATTCCTCACTTTATTTTCTCCATGAATTTTTCTCTAGTGAAAGCAACATATGTCCTCTTTTGTAACATGATGAACATGGAAATATGTGTTGTAAGATACACATTTGGTCTATCTCATATTGCTTGCCATCTTTTGGAAGGGGAGAGGTAAGAGGGGAGAGAGCACATGGATTACAAAATGTTAGAAAATGATTATTGAGAGTGTGAACCCAGGATTGCTACCCTGATCTGCCTATGAGCAACGCAATTTAGTCCTGCACCTAGTGGCAGGAAAAGAACTGCTCAAAACACCTTTTAACCAGTTATCTGACTTCCTTATCATCTGTGTTGCTGAGAATCTAGGAGTCCATTGCTGCTGATTTAGCTGCTTCCAAGGTCTGTGCTGACTTCCTAGGTGAGCCCTGATGGCTCTGCCTCCATTGGTCTTTGCTTTATTCTAACCCCAGTGCAGCAGATTTTTCTTCTTGAATTTCCAAGTTGTCTTAGGCTGGACAATTGTTTGCCTCATCCTTCTGCTGATTCTATCTTTCCTGAATTCATTTTGGGACATTTTTTTACAGTTGTTGAGATGATAAATTCGTAGCAATCAGATGAATCCCTGCCTTTTCTCCACCATCTTGGCTTCACTCCATTAATAGTCTGTTTCCCCACTTTTAGATTCCAGATCATGTCATCTCTACTGACATTACAGGATATCTGGAATGATTAAATTAAATAATAATTGTGAGTACCCTCTGAACTCTATGGTGCTACTTACAGAAACAACAAAACAATAACCCAATAAATGATAAAGAGAACCTAAAAGTCTCACAATATGAGAATGCTTAAATAAATTCCTGCACATTAATGAAAAGATTGAATTTCATAAAGCATGTTATACCAACAATTGAGGTATACAAAGAAATATAGAAGAAATTATAAGAAGTAATACAAAGTAAAAACAAAAGAAACAAAAAAGAACATAAACTTTGGTAATTTGGTAGTTTGTGATATAAAATGATATGTATATGGAAATATACAATATACAATGAAAATTTCAAAGTGAATCAATTAAATAAAGAATCTCAATGAAGATTTAGAGGGAATATCTAAAATAATCATTAGACCCTATAAGCTTTTGAATTGTCTTAAATGAACATGGTTATATAATCAAGCATAGATTAAGTCACCAGCCATTCTTCAGGCAACTGAGGACAGAAATGTAAAGCCAGTTCTTTCCCAGAAGAATCTGATCTTGTGGAAGCTGCTACCAACTTTAATTGTTCATATTAATATTCAATGTTCATTTTCTTATCAAACCTTTATTTTAAAAAAACTTATTTATGTTGTTGCAATGAATTGGAAATTGAAGGGAGATCTATCAATTGGGGAATGGCTGAACAAATTGTGGTACATGATGGTGACTGAAATACTATGATACTATAAGAAATGATGAACAAGATGATTTCAGAAAGAGCTAGAAAGACCTACATGAATTGATGTGGAATGAAATAAGCAGAACCAGGAAAACATTGTACACACTAACAGCAATATTGTGAAATGATCAAATATGATAGATGTAGCTACTCTCAGCAATATAATGATCCAGGACAATTCTGAGGGATTTATGAAAAAGAATGCTACCCACCTTCAGAGAAAGAACTGTTAGAATAGGTTTACAGATGAAAACATACGATTGTTTACTTATTTATTTGGGTATATGTCTTGGAGTTTTGGTTTTCTAAGATTAATCACTTATAAAAATGAATAATATGGAAATGTTTTCAGTGATAATGCATGTATAAACCAGATTGAAATACTTGCCATCTCTGGAAGAGGGGAAGAAAGGAGAGAGGGAGACCATTTGGATAATAAAACTTAGGAAAACTTAAGAGGAAATTTGTTTTATATATAATTGGCCAAAAAATTGAATTAAAAAATTAAAATAAAAACACATGCTTTTTACTTAGTTAACATTTTATTTAAAAAGCCTCAAATCTGTTAAAATTTAAACAAAAAAGATCATCATTTACTTTTTATTAAAACTTATGTTACTAACAAGATTGGCATAATCATGAGAAATCCTTGCTTATTTGTTCAACTGTGTTTCTCATTCCATTCAAAATATTTCTCAAATATTTTGTTTTGAATCCTGAATGTGAGATGCAGTAACTCTTTGTTTTTTTCTCAGCTGGGACAAGTGTTTGTTTCTAAGAAGACAAAAGCGAGACTTTTCCTCAATTTTGCTTCAGTCTTAGATAAAACTGCAGGTTACAAAACACAATGAATTGCTTTCGATGAGAAAAGTAGAGTGATGATGGTAGAGCTCATGGCTACGGGCTTTTATTTCAGATGTTCAGATTATTTGTATAATTTTAGAGAATGTAACTATTACAGTCTCCCTGGATTCCTTAATATGCAGCAAGCTTATAGATATCAGATGTGAGAAAGACTGGAAGGAATCAATATACCTATAGTGCAAGTTTTATAGGCAAATGCTTAGGGGTTGAGCTAACAGGCTCCCTAATTCAAATCAACAGTCTTCAGTTTTAAATGAGGAAGGATAGAAGGGAAATCCTCAAGTCAAACTTGCACCTCCCATTAGAAAATTGCCCCAGTTATAATTCATTTTGACAGAGATCACTTAAATCTATAAATTAGATAAAAAGATTCATATCACTAACAACTTAACTTCTTTTGAGGAGAGAAAGAAATAAGGAATTTATCAGGTTTATCTTCCTATATATGTTGCTTTCTAGGTCATAAGAAAACTATTAGTTGTGTTACACATGAAATGATAAATGCTATTATGTATTTTGATCACAAATTGAAATAATTTAATTGTAAATATATTTTACATAGGATATATATGTAAATGGATGGTGAGTAGGGTCATATTTATGTTGTTTTCCATGTTGTTCTAGTATTTAATACAAGAAAAACATAATAATTAATATTTAGGAAGTAATTTAAAGTTTGAAAAGTAATTTACACATATTCTCTCATTTTGATGCTCGCAAAGCCCCTATGAGGTAATTGCTTTCATTATCCCCATAAAACCTGAGAAAATTGAGTCAGAGAGACATTCAGCTACTTCCCAGGATCACACAGCTAATAAGTGCCTGAGCCTTAATTTGAATTCATGTCTTCCTGAATCTAAGGCCAGAAGGTTTTTATTTATAACAATGTTGGTGGAATATGTATGCTACTTTTTGACCATTATTCAATCAATAAATTTGATTGAGATCCTATAGCATGCTAGACATGGTGAAAAGATAAAGCCCTATTCCTTATTTTTTATATTTAGGTAAACTATGTAGGCTCTTCCTCTGCTCGTATGACTCTCAGTCTCTTTATATCCTTTCTTATATTTTCTCCTATTAATCCTCCAAAAGATCGATCAAATTTCCTGCTGGCCTTGCAGAATCAATGAAATACGCAAGATGTCAATATTATGCCCTGTCTGTCCCTTCTCTGACACTGTCTTTTCCCTTGTGCAGGTCATCATCACCTTACACCTGGACTGTTATAAGAGCTTTCTCAATGGTCAACCTTCCTCATATCTCTCCCTGCTCCAATCCATTTTCAGTTCAGTTATTAAACTGATCTTCATTACTTGCAGATCTGATCAAATCATTCCTGTTTAATAGATTATAGTGGCTTTCTCTTACCTCCAGAATTAATATAAAATACCGTGTGTCACTTTTAAAGCTCCTTATAGTCTAGTTGTTTCCTACTTTGGTAGTCTTATACCTTACTCTCCTCCATATACCCTGTTATCGAATGGCACTGGCCTCCTGGCTATTTTTCCAACTACTCTGGAATAAAATTAAGATAACGTTGCTATAGTCAAAGCAAGAGATGATGGGATACTAACCTAAATTCATAGTCATATAAAGAGGAAGGAATATATGTGAGATATCTTGAATCTTTAAGAAGTAGCAATAGATTGGAGCAGGGGGATGGCTGAGAGAGAAAGAATATCTGAGGATGACTCCATGGTTATGAACTTAGGTGATTGGAAATGTGATGGTGCAGAAATAAGGAAGCTTGGGAAAGACTTTGGAGAGGAGACAATGAAACAGGTTTTGGACATACTGTTTTACATAATTATAGAAGAGACAGGTGAAGATTAGGACATTCTGTAGTTGGTGATGCTCTTACGTTCATGAGAAAGATAATACCTCGATTTATTTAGGAATTTGGGAGAAATGTAGAGAGTGACTATACACAAAGGAGCTAATGATCTTGCTTAGAAAGAATATATAAGACGATACAGAACAGAGTTTTAGGGGATGCACATAATTGTAGGTGATACTCCAATAAAAAAAGACTAGAAAACTGTGATATAGATAAAAAGAGAAAATATGATAAAAATATAGAGTAGATTATATATTAAAATTTATAATAGTTACAACTAGATGATTCACAGGATTATCTCTTTCCACCTTCACTTTTTATTCTGTTGTCTCAAAGTATGAGATTATTCTTCATCATGATCTTCAAATGAAGTAGCCTTTTTACCTCATGACCAAGGTATAAAAATTTCTAGTTAAAACTCTGTCATAACTTATACTTCCAATTGACTATTGTCTTTACAAATAGTTACCATGGGAGCCTGAAAAAAACATTATATCTATGCTCAGGATAGTTTTTGAATTAATCTTTATGGTTCCCAATAAAGCTCAATTTATAAGACAGAGTTTTGGAGCTTTTAGAATTATACAATCATGATTTAAAAAAAATAAAAACTACTTTTCAATTTATTTCTTATATGTACTTTAATCCTTATATTCATCCTATTTCCTAGATTAATATCTGAATGCTTTTGGTTGTTCTCACAAACAAATATATCTTTTAAATGGATTTAGGGCATTTTAAAGACTGTATGCAGATTCTAAAAATAATTCCAAAATGTTTTGAGCAATGGCAGCTTCTCAGAAAAATGTCTCATACTCCTAAAGCAACTACTTTAAAAGGACAGGACTTGTCTATATGTTCTAAATTTCATTTGTCAGAAGGTCCAAGAAGCAATGTGGGGGGAAAAATCAGACTTAATTATATTTCTGAACAATAAGGAGGAATGAGAAGACAAAATAGAAATCCCCAAAACATTGATAAGAATTTATTATGATATTTTGATATTCCTAAACAAGAAACTGATGCAACTTGAAACTTTGCTTCAGATAATTTAATAGAGTTCAGGAAAGGGTTGGATAGATGGGTATATTTGACATTTAATTATATAAGAAAATCAATTTAAGAGGAATGGCAAATCTTAAACATGAAATTCTGATGACCCAACTACACAATGAGAAATAAAAAGGAATGTGTTCGAGGCCACCAATTTGAATGTACAGAAACTCTGACTAAAAGGTCTCTCTACAGAAGAACAATTGAAAAGAAGGATACAAGGGAAATACAGCAGTGAATATGAACAAAAATGTATTAATTTTGAAAAAAAAGGAAAAGAAGGTCAATTCTTGGACTATAGACCAGTGAACTTGAATTATATTCTTGGCCTAAATAACATCACTTATAATAAATGGATTGTGGGAATCTGGAAAGATGAATGTTACTAATTACAGGCTGAGATGAATTTATTCTGGAATTAGTTAAACCAGAATAAGTTAATTCAATTTCTTTTTGGACAACATTAGTAGTCTATTGTATCAATATAATGCAGACTATATAGTAAACCTAGATTTTACAAAGGTGTTGGATGATCTCATATATTGTCCTTGTAGAATATGTAATAATATATGTAGCTGAGTTAGAAAATGGTTTCCTAACTGGATGTAAAGGATGGCAATTAAATTGAAATTAGAAACAAAGAAGGTACATATTAACCAGAAGGAGATCTTTGGTATAGTGCCAAAAGTCTATCCTTGCCACAGATGCAAGCAACATTTTCATCAATTATTTGGATAAAGTTATGCCTATCAAATGTGTAGGCTTTTCAGAAATATGATAGAAGTGTGAACATGTTGAAAGGGAAAAGTATGGTTGGAATAAAGAAAGGTCTTCAAAGTTTGAAGAGGTGGACAGAATTAAATAAGAAGAAATTCAAGAGAGACAGGGGATGTGGTACAATATCTGCCTTTAAATACCTTAAAAACTGCTAAAGGGAAGAGGATCCAGATTTGTTCTGCTTAACCCTAGACAGCATAAAGCTGGAGATGTTCCAGAAAACAAGATTTTGAATTCTTATTTTAAAAAAAGTAGGTTAAGTGGATATAACACTGCACCTTAAGTCAGGAAAAAGTGGGGTAAAATCCTGCTTTAAATTTGAACTAGCTGCATGACCCTGGACAAGTTGATTAACCTGTTTTCAGTTTCCTCATTTATAAAATGGGGGTTTTATGGCACCTACTTCCTACTTCCTAGGGTTGTTGTAAGAATTAAATGAGGTAACATTTGTCATATACTTGCTAAACCTTAAAGCATTATAAAAACGCTAACTTTTATTATAATTAATTTTATTAATGTAAATTATAAATAATGCTAATAAGATTCATTTACTTAATTTATATAATAATTATACTCTTTCTAATATTTAGAATAGAAAAAATGAATAGAAACCTTGTTAGAAAATTAAAAAATTCCCCAGCACTAAAATACTCAGTTGGAGGCCATATGGCCATTACTTAGATACATTGAGGAAATTCCATATTCTATTAGAGGACTATAACTTCTATGCATATTCATTTTAAATAAGTCACCTTTATTCATAATCATTGCCTTTATATGTTCAGCTCTTTCCTTTTCTTGGAAATTGGGTTAAATCAGTGGAGTATGTGCTATATATCTCTCTACATGTGTATATATGTACAGATATACATAATACATGTATATGTATATGTATCTAGACATATGTATATAAGGATTGAATATACACGTTTATCTTTCTAGTTAAATATTTTTCAAAATGATGTGAATCTTTCTCTAATACAGTTAAGTTGGAGGAATTCCAGAAAGCAATTTTGAATGATCTCAAATTTTAAGATTTCAAAATTTAAAGAGCTATTTTCAGGGTTGTGAAAAATTCCACTCTTCCAATAAATGGTTCATCTCCATTTGGATTTGTAGATAGAGCTGATAGAGCCTCTCCAATAGCCATTGTGGCAATGACAAAATACAACTCATCATCAGCCTCATCATCATTGTAGCATTTATGGAGTACTTTAAGTTTTGCAAATATATATATATATATATACATATATATATACATACATACATATATGTATATGTGTACATATATTACAGATGAGAAAACTGAGATAGACACAGATGATAAGAATTTGCCTGGGATTACACAGCTATTAAGTTTCTGAGTGCATATATGATCTCATATTTCTCAGTCCAGGTTCTGAGGTCTATCCACTGCACCACTGAGTCTAAGCATGGCAAAGATGTGAAGAGTAACTCATACCAGAAATAAGTCTTGAAGAACCTTCTATAGAAATAATTGAAACAATCAGCTATTTTCTTTTTTATATCAATTATTCAAGAAAGAAAACCCTGAGCATATTTTCTTTCTTAGGTAATGGAATATTCATGGGATCAAAAAATTTTAGCTGGAAGCCATTTGAATACGACCTAGTCAAACCTCTTAAATTTACTTTAATGGAAATGACCTCCTCCCCAATCCCAATGAAGAGACTTGGTCAAGGTAAAAAAGGCAATAAATTGGGAGAAGTGAAATTTAACTCAACTTTATCTCACTCCAAATTCAATGATGTTTTCACTTCACTGCATTGTATTTTTACTACAGTAGTTTCTTCTCATCTTCCTCTCCTTTTTCTTCTTCCTCCTTTTTATTCTCCTTCCTCTCTTTCTTCCCTTCTTCTACCCCTACTCCTTTTATTTGCATTAAAGCAGTGATTCCCAAACTTTTTTGGCCTACCACCCCCTTTCCAGAAAAAATATTACTTAGCCCCCTGGAAGTTAATTTTTTAAAAATTTTAATAGCAATTAGTAGGAAAGATAAATGCACTTGTGGCCATCACCGCTTCCCTAGATTGCTGCAGCAGCCACAAGGAGGTGGTAGTGCCCTCTTTGGGAATGACTGCTTTAGAGATAGTTTACTTTCACCCAATTGCATGCAAAAACAAAATTTTCACATTTGTTAAAAAAAATTGAAGTCCAATCACCTACTCTCTCCCTCCTGTCTTTCCCCACCTCCCTGAGATGGCAAGCAATCTGATATAGCTTTTACATGAGCAATCATGTAAAGCATATTTCCCCTATTCATTTTGTGGAAGAGATCTCAAACATAACAAAGAAGAAAAAGTGAAATATAATATATTGAGTCTGTGTTCTGGTGCCTGGTCTTTCTCTGAAAGCAAATGACATTTTTATCATGTGTTTCTAAGACTGTCTTGGATTACTTTATTGTTGAGAATAACTAGGTCAATAACAGTTGTTTATCAACAATATTGTTGATATTGTGTACAATGTTCCTCTGGTTCTGCTCACTTCACTTTGCATCAGTTCATGTAAGTCTTTTCATGTTTTCCTAAAATCATCATGCTCATCATTTCTTATGACACAATAGTACTCCATGATAATTTTAAACTACAACTTGTCATTCCCCATTTGCCGTTTCCTATTTTCCCTTCCCTCAATTTCCAATTCTTTACTACCACAAAAAACACTGCAATAAATACTTTTGTACACAAATAAGTTTCCCCCTTTTTTTCTTGATCACTTTGACATATAGACCACCAAGACGTGGTATTGCTGTATAAAAGGGTATGCACAGTTTTAAAGTCCTTTGGGCATAGTTCCAAATTTCTCATCAAAATGGTGGATCAAATTATATCCATCTCCTATTTCTCCTTCTCTACCTTCTTCATGTTTGTCTTCTGTCTGACCAAATCAACATTCAAAAAATTAAGTATTTGAAAGAAATGGGAAAACATCTTAATTTTTTGGCTAGATGGATCAGTATACAAGATTGACTCCTTAACTGGATCCCCAAGATAAACTGCACTAACATTCAATCAGCAAGCAAACAAATGCACTTAGCCTTTGATAGTCCTCAGGCCAATAACCTTGTCATATACTTTCTCTACTTCATGAGAAATAGCAACCACTTCAAAAGGTTGATACACTATCGTTTTTTCTTTCATAAAGAAATATCAAGTATTATATTTATTTATGGCTTCTCTTTAATATATTTTTTCAAGGAAGCAGCAAAGAGGGTGAGTGACAATGACATTTTAATAAGTACTGTGTTTGAACTTATATGATGATTCAGTGAGCAGCATTCTCTGAAATCAAGTACAAGCTCTTCCTCAATCACTGAGTGGACCATTTTACTTAAAGAGAAGCTTCCAAATTCTTTGCTTAATTGAAGTTCTATGTGAAAATCTCAGAATAGAACCAGAAAACTCTGAAGTCCTTTTCTGTTTTAAAGCATTGTACATAATGCTTTAAATTTATACCTGACTATAGTAAGCATTCAACTAATTTCTAGCTTCTATAACAAAAGTTTGTCATTGCTATTACACTAGTCATTGAATACACATCCATATCCCTTTATTCTGTCTTAAAGCTATGATATAATAACAAAGAGAATAAAAGAGAATTTCAAAGATACAACTCATTGGCTAAAGTACTATAGGAATCAGCAGAAAAGGAGAAAGAGCATAAATTCTGTCAAGAACTAGCAAAAATTTAGAATTATGGTCTCAATTTTGTGAAAGCTTTTTTAAAAAATGAGGATATAAAATTAATGGTAAAAAAGAAGAGTACATATCTTATTTTTCACCATTTGTTCACTACCATGATAGTTCAAATTAGTACTTAATAGAAAAATGTCTACTCAGTAAAGTAGAACAAATATTTTTAAACATCTGTGATTGTGCTTTAAATATACAGTTGTGACATGGTGATAGATACAGATGTTAATGACAATAACATGTTTACCACCCTAAAAGAAAATACAGTTTTACCAAGGAGGAGAGAGATATTGATTATATATGCATATGTTTACATTTGTGTATTTATGTCTGTGTATATTTGTATGTATAAATATTTATATCTATCTATTTATATGTTACAAATTGCCTAATCAAAAGGGTTAAAAATGGGTCTAGCACAATTGTTGGGGCAGATTTAATGGGGGAAACATTGCTTTCATCTGTGGAAATCAGGGAGGCTTGCTGGAGGCAGTGGTACTGGAGGTTAGCCTTGATAGAACAGATGCATTTTCTTTCTCCAATATAAATATATTAGTGGCATATGGAATGGCTATATGCTAGGCATGAGAAAAATCATCAGAGATGGAAGAGTTTGTAATACCAGAGAAATAACAAATAGCTCTACTTCACTGTGACATAGGAGATGAAGGAGTGTCATATCAAATGAAGTTTATGATGAAAAAGCAACAAAGGATTATAAATTTATAATTGCTAAAGACATTAGAAGTCATTTCATGAAATCCCCTAATTTTATAGACAAGGTAAATTATAAACAAGGTAGAGAAATTAGGTGACTTTTTCTAGATTTCACAGTTAGTAAGTGGCAAAACTGGGATTTAATTCCAAATTGACTCATTCCAGATCCAGCACTCTTCTAACCTTAAAGTTATGACTCAAAATGTGGGATAGAATGAAACTAAGGAGACCCTCTATCTCAATATAAAGATATTTTACTGTGTTTCACAGAAAATGGGAAAAGGGAGTGGGAGTAAAGCTGGTGAGTTCCTCCTACTTCCTTTTTTAAAAAAAAGAGATGTCATCCCTAAATATTATAGGAAAGCACTTTGGCAACTATGTGAAAGGATTGAAGATTAAAGAGACTAAAGGCAGAGGGTCAAACTAGGAGTCCATTCAACAATGAGAGTCCTAGAGAGCATGAATTAGGATGATAACATATCTTCTTTTTCCCCATTTATTCACTACTATGATACTTCAAAGTAGTACTTTATAGGAAAATATGTCTACTCAATAAAGAAGAACAAATATTTTTAAACATCTGTGATTGTGCTTTTAAAAAAAGAGTTAAGAGGTCATTCCCAGAAGAGATATTATCTCATATCCATCAGATTGACTAAAATGACAGAAGGGCAAAATGGCAAATATTGGAGGGCATGTGGAAAAATGGGGGCACTAGTACACTGTTGGTGGAACTGTGAACTGATTCAACCATTTTGCAGGGCAATTTGGAATTACACCCAGAGAGTTATAAAACTATTTATGTCCTTAAATTCAGATATATCATTGCTGGATTTGTTTCCCAAGGAGATCAGGAGAAAAGAAAAAGAACTTATATGTTCCAAAATGTTCATAGCAGCTCTCTTTGTGGTGGCAAAAAAGCTGGAAATTGAGAGGGTACTCATCAGTTGGGGAATGGCTAAACAAATTGTGGTATAATACTTGTAATTGAATACTACTGAGTCATAAGAAATGATGAGCGGGCCAATTAAAAAAATACTTGGCAAGAACAACATAGGATAAGCAAAATGAGCAGAACCAAGAGAGCATTGTGCATAGCCACAGATTTAATACTTAAAGAATAACTTGTGAAGGTTACCTCTAGAGAATGAACTGAAAAATAGAAACATGGAAGGCATAACTTATATATACATAACTGTCTTCCAGATGATGCTTTCTATGATGCAGGGAGGACAAGGATGGGCTTAGACATTTGTAAATAAATTCGATTAATTAAAAAAAAGTCCAGTCTCATTTTATCTTCATCTAAGAGGCACGGAGGTAGCTGGATGGAACAGTGGATAGAATGTTGGATCTAGGAGCAGAAAGACCTGAGTTTAAATCTGATCTCGTTCACTTACAAGTGACTTGGATAAAGGCACTTAGCGCCTCTGTTTGTATCAGTTTCTTCAACTGTAAAATGAAGATAATAACAGCACTATTTTCTCAGGATTGTTTTGAGGATAAATGAGATAATTTTGATAAGCACCAGCACAGGGCCTGGTACATTGTAGATGATATATAAATGCCTATTCTATTTTTCTCATATTAAATAAAATCTTTAAGTATTTAAGCCATTTGTGTAGTTAAGATTATGATTTAGACAGTTCTACCACACAAAAAAAATAACAACAACTCTGGGGTAAAATGTTTATTGGGAAACTAGGTTTCAAGAGCTGCGACATTACAACTCCAAATATGAGCCAGTGAATTTTTTAGCAATGCATTACAAATCTGCAAAGCAATTAGAATTCTCTAAAGCTTTATATCCATACACGGTCAATAGATATGTCAACTTAAAGTTCATAATTAGTCGGGGATGGAAATTGCCATGCTTTGTATAGCCATAAAGAATCTTATTGGATGCAGTGTCATCAAAAGCAGAAAACTATTGTCTAAATTAGTCAATTATTTTGACTAATTCAAGTAGTCAGCAACTTCAATTTGATATCACAGGAACCCTTTCATCACTTTTTCTTTAGTATTCGCAAATTCCTGATTAGAGATGCTTTATAAATGATAGCATTCCATTATTCATTCATATAATTAGGCTGCAGATAATTGTTCAATTTGGATTTGAGTAGCATTATTTTGGCAAAGCAGAAACCTTCAGAGTAAAGCCTGAAGCATAACTATGTAAAAAAATGCAGCCACATGCAATTAAATGTCTAGATTTGCATTTATCTTGCCTCCTTTGTGGCTCAAGGTTCAGATAATAAGAAATAAAGAATTATAAATCTCATTGTCCAGTTCTTTGGTAGAGTAGAAGTAGCCATGGTTCAGCATCACCCAAAGCTCTTAGCTTGATGCTTTGTCATTTTCTTGAAAAATAGATAAATGATATGTTTTCTGGTAAAGGAACATTCTGGTAAGAGAAAATCTAGAAAGTAGAGAAATCTTGTTTTGAAAACTTCTTGCCTGACTCAAAAAGAAATTCCAGAAAGTAATCAAAATTATGTCAAGGACCTGTGACTTCAGAGGCAAAGGAGAATTAATATTAACATAGTATAGAAAACACTAGGTTTTGAATCAGGATTCAAACCAAGTTTTAGTAGCTATGTTACTATGGATAAGTCAAACAATCCTCTAAATCTGTAAGTTAAAAAAAAGGATTTGGCTCTCTATTAGGAAAGGAGGAGAAGGGAACAATTAGATATTAAGTGTCTACTATGTACCAAGCATTTTGCTAAGGGTTGTTCAAATATTATCTCACTTGATCCTCATAAAAGTTTTTCAGTTGGAGAAACTGAGGCAGGAAGGAAATCAATGACCTGCCCAGGGTCCCAGTTAGTATATATCTGAAACTGGATTTGAACTTTGTGATTCCAGGTTCAATATACTAAAATTATCCTTCTCATTCCTAAAATCATGTCTGGGTTTTTTTTAAATCAATTACCACTAACATAGAGTAGAATGTGGCCATAAAAACACCTTATGACCTATCAAGATTTAAACCACATAGCTGATTGATTGGTATCTCTACTCTACCTTTTTAGGAAGTTTACATTCAAGTTGCAAATTAAAATGGCCTTTGAGAATTCTGCCTGAATCACCAGAACGACCTGAGTTGAGCTAGCCTTCTATGTTGAAGATCAATGTTCCTTGTGTCAGTAGTGAACTTTTTCCTAATCTGTTAGAGTCAAGGCTCCTGACTGGTAGGTGAGGGTTGTAGTCTCAGCATTGCCTATGTGACTTTGGGAAAAATCAGTTAACTTTTAGTTAATTATATCAGCAAAAATGAGTCAGTATTTATTAAATCTTTGTTGAAATGAATTCAGTTAAATTAATAATTGAGATCAAGATGCTCCAGGGTATAGTGAATAGTTAACTAATAGATATGGAATCAAAGGGTCATGACAGGAAGATAGCTCTGTCATTTACCTGCAGTTTGATCTGGAGCAAATTTCTGCTATTTTTTATCTGTAAATTAGATGGTTGGACTGATGCTATCATATTAATATTACCTATTATATATGTTTAGGGACTTTAACTTAAAAACAAAAGGCATACTTTGTTTTTGAAACCTCAGGCCAAATACATTATATTGCACACAACTATCCTATAACATATTTGTCTTGTCTTCTCTCTCCCTCTTTCTCTCTCTCCCTTTCTCTCTTCTTTCCATCCTTTCTTCTCTCCTTTATTCCTTCCTTCCTTCCTCCCTCCCTTTCTTCCTCCCTTCCTCCTTTCCTTTCTCCCTTTTTCTTTCCTTCTGTCCTTCCTTTCTTATTTCCTTTCTTCCTCCCTTTCATCTTTCCTTATTTCCTTCCTTCCTTATTTCTGTCCTTCCTTCCTTTCTTTCATGAAATAAGATAATAGATACAAATACACTTTGGAAAAGCTCAAAGTTCAACATGCCACCACAAATTCATCGCTCCTTTTATATTTACAACTCTAGACACTCCCCAAATTGTTTTGTTCCTCATATCTTTTTGATCAAGTAAAGATCCATTATTAAAAATTGCTCCAGTCCTCATGAGCAGACTGAAAGCTGGCATTTAGAGATATTATTTAACTGATTCCAATCCATTTGCCAGGTTTTTTTTTTTTTATCCTATTGTTAATCCTCCTGCGATTCCAGAGTTTATATTCCATTACCCCACCACTTAAAGGAGAATCTTTGGACTGCTTAAGTAGATATTTATTGGTCCCCTAACTCCATTTTTAGTTACATTAATTTATTTTCGTTTTGCTTATATATACTCACTAGACTAATTTTCGCTCTTACGGATTTCTCATACATGTATCCATCTGCCTAATATACACATCTCCTGGTTAAATTTTATTGCTTTCTAAAAGCCAGGCAAGTAAATTGTATTACTCCAAATGCAGAAGGGTTAGAGAAGCTTTTCCTTTTTGATCAATTGGCTGTATTACTGATTTTGAATCCAATGGTCCTCTAATAATTGAAACCATCAGATCCTAAATGATATATGTGTAAGTAATGCACCATAAGGCATTTGCTTGAAGGACTCTGCTAAAATTCTTCAACAAGACTCAGTCAAGTCTTACTAAAGCATCACAGAGAATGGCTATTCCAGGGTAAAGCCTTGAATATCATATTTTCTGGATTCTGCGATTTCCACTTTTCTTTTTTAAATAACCACTATTCTCTAGGAGAAAAGAAAACATTTATTTCAGTGTTTTGCGCTTGCAGACACTGTGTAATACACACATGTGCACACACATACACACACACATAAGTGCACACATAAAGTGGGCTGAAGCTATATCTTTGCCCAACAGAATTCAATAAAGAAACGTACAAGTTCTATTTCCCACCAGGAGAAAGGTTCTCCAAACACAAAAACAACACACTCCTCATCTGTGAAGCATCATGCAAGGGAGATCTTCATTAAGCTCACCATTTGCCCTGAGTCAAAATGGGAATCTTCCAGAAGGATGACTATTTATTGCAGAATGAACTGTGGCTAATGAGAAATACGCTGGCAGCAAGTACAAATCCACAAAGCAGAGAAGTTGAACATGCCTTTAATGGGGGTTAATCAACGAAAAGCTTCCTAATTCACTCTCTACTTGTCAGCCTAGGTAAGTCTGGCTCTCTGATTCTCAAGCAATTGTCATTGCTTATTGGCAAGTTACACACCACTGTGTGTAACTGGAATATTATGGACCTGATGTTTGGATTCTGAAATTTTAGAAACAAATCCTTTGAGAAATTGAAGCATACTTTTAGGGGGACAGAAAAAAATATACTATCCCATAATGACTTTTATTTCCCTTTTAAGACCATGTATCAAACATTTTAAAGATCTAAAGACATATTTTATATAGATTTAGACAAGATGCCTCAAATTAAAACAGCCAGTACAGATGTTATGAATATATACATATAGTTATAAGTGATTCATGAAATTATTATTGACATATTATCTTGGATGCAAATAAACTATCATTTTATCTATTAATAAAGGCCACAATTCTCTCCTATTCACTATATGGCCAATCTGATTTCTCATATAATCCAAATTAATCTTTAAAAATCTTCCCTATTCTTGGGCAGCCAGGTGCCTCAGTGGATAAAGTGCCAGGTCTCAAGACAGGATGTCCTGGGTTCAAACCTGAGATAAGATACCTTCTAGCTGTATGACCTTTACCCCAATTGCCTAGCCCTTTTATTAATATTGATTCTTAAATACCATTTAAGGATTTTTAAAAAATCTTCCCTATATTTAGGATTAATAGTATGAACATATACCAACATATTCAAAAATATGTTGTTTCTTGGTGGGTGTTTTTTTTTTTTTGAGCATTTAGAAAGAACAGTATGAGTCCTGAGTTCAAAGATCAATAATATCAGCTCTTCTCAGATTCCCTAAGTGTTAAAGCTGGAGAAGGAAGAGAATAATCTTGGTAGTGTAGAAGCATGATTTATTATACAAGCTTTTGAATCTTTTGACAGCTTAGTGAAGTGAAATGGTAAACATAGGGCTAAGAGTCTGTATTATGGATAAATTTCTGGTCTTGGAGTCTGGAAGTTTTGGGTCCAATTTCCGTCTATCCCACATATTGTGTGTGTGAACCTGAAAATTATTTGATATATCTACAAATCTCTAAGACCATAAATTACAGTGTAGTTGCTAATCTAAGGAAGTAAGGAGTTCTCTCTCTGGTAGTTTCCAATGCCAAAGCACAGCTCCAATAAAAAAATAGCATGAAAAATTGTAGAGTAGGTTATTATATTCAGAAAAGAAATTCTAGAATTGGAGGCAAAATCCCCCCTCTACATTTTTTCCAAATATGGTATTTTAAGGTTACTGGGGTGGGAAACCATCTTTTTGTAAAAGGAAATTTTAAACTAAAAAAAAGGCCAGGCTTGCTAGCAACAAAAGTTAACAAATTAGTTGCTAGTTTCATAACTGCTTCTTTTTACTAAGACCTACTTTTCTGACTAGAGATAAATGGAACATATTATCCCTACATTCTAAATATAACTGTCATATTAGGAATCTTTTCATGAGGATTCCTTAAATTCAATGATCCCAGCCAAATTGAATAGTTGCCATGAGAGGTAGAGGGATTGAATAAAAAGAATACCGGTATGGAATCAAAAGACCCAAGTTTAAAATTCATTTCTTTCCTTTATCAGTTGTGTTACCTTTAGCTAGTCCTTTAATCTCCTTGGGCAACCAGATTCATCATTTATAAAATAAAGAGGTTGGACTAGATGACTTCTGAGGTCTTTTCCAATCCTATTATCAATGACTTATTTGATTAGCATCTATACCACCATTTATTTAAAATAACAAATATTGCAAATTTAGCAAATTATTATTGAATACTTATTATAGGCAAGGCCATTTTATGCTAGGTGTTTTAGGTAATAAAAATCATTTTTTCCTATCTTAAGAATTTAGTCAATGATTCAACCACATAATAGCTTGTGCTCAAAGCAAGATGAATTTTGTTCAGTCATGCAAGAAGAGGCGAGTTTTCATTAGAACTGATAACACCATTAATATGATGAAGAAAGGAAGATGTGATTTACTTCACTTAGCTTACCTGTTGATGTTCTTTGGTGACTGATTTGTGAGAGGCCATCTGTCCCTTACCGAGTATGACTTGAGTGTGAATTCACATCTTGAAGATGTACCAAGATGTTTTAGTCAGCTTGTTCAGAAGAAAAGCAATTCACAGAAGTTATTTTTAATATCTAGTAATTTTGCCATGAAGCTCATTTGAGTGGGTGGGCAAATATCTCAAGAGATCTATAATAAATATCTTTTCCTCTTTCTTCAGTTATAATTAGCAAGAAGACAAGGATAAAAAATAATACCAGAGGTCACTGAAAGTTTTGATTTCATCATTTCCATTGCTAAAAAGGGCTAGAGAATATTTCAACAACTTATTATCTATGCTTTTGAAATAAACAAGTAAGGATACATTTATGAGCATGGCAATTATTTTATGTATGTCTTGGGGCAGAAAATCACAAACCACATGAGAGTGTACATTTCTCTCCTGCTATTTTGGGACTAAATGTCAAGAACAGAAATTTGTTCTTCAATACTATTTTCACTGAATTTTATTATTAAGGCCTGCAGGAAGGCTAGCTTAAAAATCTCTTTATTATCTGTTTATTGATCTGCAAAAGAAGATTTTTGAACATCTGCAAACACAAGTGATTTTGATTTTCATATGATATTAAGAGAGGCATGATGCAGTAATGGAGAGAGCTGTTTTAAGAGCAAGGAAGATCTGGGTTCAAGTGCTATTATTACCACATATTGGTTCTGGGACTTCTTATCTTTATCTCAAGTCTGATCCTATCATTCCTTTACTTAACTGATTCCATTGTCACCCCATTACTTCCAGAATCAACTATACATTTTCTGTTATTTAAATATCTTTTTATAACCTGCCCCATACCTTTTCACCCTCACTACTTCATGTCAAGCACTTTATGATCCAAATAATGATCTACTTGCTGGTTTTTTTGCATGGGACACTTTTGGTGTCTTTGTTTAGGTTAATTTTCAGATTGGAAGTTTTTCTTTCTGCTGTTAGCTAGCCTGGCTTCCTTCAAAATTAAACTCAAATTCCATCTTTTCCCAATCCTCACCTCTGTCATCCCCTGCCTCTAGAGTCTTCCTCTCTAAGATATGTTAAGCATTAGTTTAGCACTTATTGGCATGTACCAGTTACTCAAATAGGTGCTAAAAAAAGGAAATGGCACTTTTCTTTATATAACTTATATTTAACTGAGGATGGGGGAGGATCAAGAAGAAAATACACTCCAAAAAAGGCAAAAAGACTTTCAAAATAAACACAAACTTGTTTTAGAGGGAGGAATAAAAAATTGGGTCAATAAAGAAAGGTTTCTAGTAAGAAGTGGGCCCCAGAGATGAGATCTGAAGAGAACTAGAGACTCTAAGATATTAAAATGAAAAAGGAGGGAATTTCAGGAATGAGGAAAGTCTTTGCAAAGGCAGAGAAATGTGAGATAGAACTGTTTATGGCAAATATTAAGATGGCAAATTTGATTAAGAGCATAGAGGGCATTAAGGGAAACAATGTGTAATCAGTTTAGGGTGTAATCAGCTATACTGTGAACATCCTTAAATATCAAAAAGGAATTTATATATATATATATACATGTGTTTATGTATATATATATATATATGTATATATATATATATATTAATTCTAGGAGTAATAGAAAGCTATTGGAGTTTCTTGAGGAGGGATATGGTAAGGTCAGGCCAATGATTTAATGTATCAGGCAGGCAGGTGTGCAGTGGATAGATGGAAGAAAGGTGAGGCTGCGTAAAAGGGTATGATTTAAGAAACTTTTTAATCATTCAAATGGGAAATAATAAGAATGGTGATTATGGTATGGATGCAGAAAGGACAAATATGATAATTTTAGAGATAAAACTGACAAGATGACAACTGATTGGGTATCGTTGGTAGGTGAAGAAAAAGGTAAGAATAACTCTTAGACTGTGAATCATGGTCTCTAGGGAAAAAATGGTAACACCATGGAAAGAAAAGGGGATAAAAGTAAAGGGGGGAGTGAGAGAAAATAAGTTTTCTTTTTGACATGTTGAGTTTGATATTCATTTTGAACATAGGCATGTGCTTGTCTTACCAGGTGTTGTATAGGGGGTTTAAGAACTCTGACAAAAGAGGCAAGGCTCAAAATCCAATGAGGATTTTGTTTTTCTTTGCATTAAAATAATACAAACATCCCTTGCATATGAAAGGGGTTAGAGACCTTAAGTCCTTATAAAAATCCATATAAAAATTTTTGGCCCTCCTATCATATCAGAAAAGATATCTGAATTAAAATTTTTTCTTACATAGGGTACTTATAATACTTTATTATAAAATCTGGGTACAGTATTTGGTTACAGCCAATATGTAGGTCAATGTTAAGTAAAAATACTATATAAAAAAGATATATGAAACATAAAATAAATATGAAAAATGTCTAAATAAGATAAATTTGAGGAGAATAATACTGAACAAACTGCATGTGTTAACAAGTCACTTAAAAAATAACAGCACGTACACTTTATGTATTTATGAGTTACTAAACTTTTAAATGATATCTCTACATTTCTAGTCATTCTGTGTCATCTGCTGGCTTTTGCATTCTTTTTCAAAAACTAGCTTTTTACTTATTTTAATTGCAAAAAAGAAATTGTGCATATTTATGGTATTAAAAGAGAAAATATGTAGATACTACACAATATTCTACTATACATATATTTTCTACATTTCTGAGTTTCTAAACTTTTTCTGTGACATCTGCTGGCCTTCGTGTATCATCTGCAGCTTCTGTAAAACTCCAAAAGAATTCCCATTTAATTTCTTATACAAGCCTATGATAGAATGAATCCCTGATGGGAAAAAAAATCATGATAGGAAAGGATAATTGTAGTTAAAATGATCCAATCATCTCATTTACTGTCTGGAATCCTCCTACTCAGACCATATCTTCACTTTCTAAAATTATGTACATTAGAGATCTTCCTGGTGATCAAACAATGGCTCAAGTACTTGCATTTTTAATTAAAAAATGATGAATCTCCAAGGTAGGGTTTGAGAAAGAAGAGACAAAGACCTAGGATTCAGCAGTCTTACTAAAAATCCTAGGAGATACTATATAGAAGAAGGCTATGGTAAGATGTGTATGAGGAATTGAGACAAAAAAAAAATAGGCAAAAATGAGAATGCAGACATTGGGATAGCCATAAACTAGGGAAGTAAGTTATTTAGTGGATACTTCAGTGTAACATATATCTAAGTCAGGTTCTATCTCTAACAGTTACTGGTTGTATAATCCCGGGAGAATTCCTTCAACATATCAGGCAGCCTCCTGGATCTAGAAGTTGAAGAGCAATTCTCCCGTAGAATTGTTCTAGGTATTTCATTGTACCAGAGAAATTACAGATCCACCCAACCATAAATTCTATCCCGTCCTATCCCAGGCAAAAGAAGAGGGAAACAAAGTTGTGTCAGTCTAGAACCAGGTAATCAGTTTATAATTGAGATAAACGTTTGAGTACAAATATTCAGAAAAACATAGATTAAAAATAGAAGTACTTGAGCCATTGTTTGATCACTAGGAAGATCTTGAATGTACATAATTTCAGAAAGTAAAGATAGGGTCGGAGTAGCAGGATCCAGACAGTAGAGAAGATGACTGGAGTTGGGCCTGAGGCAAAATACATAGTAACAAATAATAAGCTGAATTTTTATTTTGAAACAAGGATCAGTGCTTAGATGTTTCCTTCAGAAATCAATTTTTGAATGTCTCATCTAGTTGTCTATAGACTGGAAAAGAATATGGAGTATCGGAATAAAAGTCTGTAGACTGAGGGAAGTACCAGTTTCTAATACTGACAAACCTCAGAGCTATTGTGAGTTTGGCTCCAGATCAACACAGTAAAGCAAATACACAATAAAGAAAGTCACACAATTTTTTTCTATTCCTATTGCATATACAAGTTATTTTTATACCATGCTGTTGTTCATTAAATGTACAATAGTATGTCTAAAATATCAGTGTATGTACGTTAAATAAAAATATTTTTTTACTAAAAATATGCTAGCCATCATCTGAGTCTTGAGTTAATCATAGTCTTTTTGCTGGTTAAAGGTCTTGTCTCAATGTCAATGGCTGCTGATTGATGTGTGATGGTTGCTGTAGGTTAGGATGACTATGACAATTTCTTTCTTTCTTTCTTTCTTTTTTAAATTTAAACCCTTACCTTCTGCCTTAGAATATTGGTTCCAAGGCAGAAGAGCAGCAAGGGCTAGGCAATAGGGGTTAAGTGACTTGCCCAGGGTCACACAGTTAGGAAGTGTCTAAGGCAAGATTTGACCCCAGGACCCCACCCCATCTCTGGGTCTGGCTCTCAATTCACTGAGCCACCCAGCTGACCTGACAATTTCTTAAAATAAGACATCACTGAAATTTGGTGCATTGATTGACTCTTCCTTTCACTAGAACAGTTGGAGGTCATTGTAGGATTATTAATAAATCTAATTTCATTATTGATGTGTCTCATGGAATTGGGAGGCCAGAGGAAAGGTAGAGAGCTGAGGAAGGGCTGTTCAGTGAAGCCGTATTTATCTATTAAGTTTCTCATATGAGTGCAGTTCGTGGTACTCCAAAATGATTACGATGGTAGCATCAAAGATTGCTGATCACATATCACCCTAACAAACTTGAAAATAATTAAAACATTCAAAATCTTGGGAGAATGATCAAACTGTGACCCAGATCCCCCTTTCTGAAAACTGAGGGAGGCAAGGCAAAAACCATTCCCTCCCTCGTTTCTTCTTGGATTTCTTGACCATCACCAAAGAGTCACTTCATCGTTAACACAATCATACTCATCTGGGCCTTTCCATTTTCCATTCAGTTGAACTTTTCTTTATATTGTCTTCCTCAAATTGACTATGAGCTCTTTGTTAGAATGACTTTTTTTAATTTTTCTATTTGTATCCTGAGTGATTAGCACAGTACTTGCAGAGAATAAGTACTTAATAAGCTCTTTCATTCATTCATTCATTCATACTCCTGGCTGTCCAAAAGATAAGCAAAGCTGTTCCCAATGATTTTCAATGAAAATATTGGCTAGGCCTGGTATGTAAAAGGAGGGACATTTGGGGGGGAATGCTTAAGATGGATGTTCCTTGGCTTTCTCTTCTGTCTATGTCAAGAGTCCTATAACTGCATCTAGGTAAGAATAAAATTGTTCTTATCATCCCTTGGAGAAAGGGCCAGATGGATTCCCTCTTGAAAACAAGGATATTGCACTATTGAAAACTGCAGAGGGAGAATCAAGCACAGTATGAAATCAAGTTTACATGCAGTATTTCCTAGGTTTTTCTCCTTGTTACTTATTTCAGTTACTGAGACAATTATAATAAAGCCAAGATTTATGCAGTGTTTTTCTGCTGATTGCATTTCACAAACAGAAATAGCCCCCAGGTAGCCAATCAGAGACTGCAAAACTTATAAACTCATAAACCATGCCCTGTGACTTTCACTGCGAAATACAAAGAAGGAGATTATGAATTCTTGAAAAACAATTATCATGTTTTCACAGAAGCCTTTAATTTCAGTGAACCAAGAGAATGAAAAGAGAAGGAATTATATCTGATATTTAAAGGAAATTGGCTTCTAAATTAAATATTTGTAGGTTTCCCATCATGTCCCATGAGGCATTAGTTGCTTTTAAAAGGCCACATTTGCATTTCTTCAAAAATCTCAACATTTAGAAGTTTAGCACCTTGATCAAAATATTCATTAGAAACCAACATTTAGCGTGTGCAGGTCAATGTGAAAACAGTCAAAGAAATTTCATTATCAACAGTAACAGAAGTTAGCAACAAAGAGAAGCGTAGACTGCTTCTTGTTTAATTTAGCCCTTATTAGCAATAATTATTTGTTGTTGCTGTTGTTGTATAGTCTTGTTTGATTCTTTGTGACCCCACTGGGATTTACTTGGCAAATATACTGGAGTGGTTTATAAGTTCCTTCTCTAACTCATTTTACAGTTGAAGAAATTGAGGCAAAGAGAGCTAAATGACTTGGTCATGGTCACACAAATAAGTTTCTCAGGCCAAGTTTGAATTCATGAAGATGATATTAGGCCCAGCACCCTATCCACACTGCTACCGATCTGCCCAAATATTTGTATAGTTTGTTAATCTTCATATATAAATATACCCCAAAACACTAGATCAAAAATCAAGTGAATTATGTAAGGAAAATATGAAAGCAAAGGCCAGTTTTTAGATGCAGTTTCTTTAGGAAAGAGGAGAAGAGTAGATTTGGAATAAGAAGATCTAGTGTTTGATTCTGAGCCTGGATCATATGAGATCCCAGAGATTTTATTTCATTGTTCTAGATTTGAATTTTCTCACTTAAAATTGGTACGAGACTATATGACCTTTTAATTTTCTTTTATCTTTACATCTTATGATACTATAGTAATTTTCTGCCTCTACCAATAGTAGCAGTTAACATTTATAAACTTTAAAGTTTGCAAAGAGCATTACTATAATATTTGATTCCCCCCAACAACCCAGTAAGTTTGATGTTACTCTTATCTCCATTTGTCAGGAGAGAAAACTAAGGTTGAAAAATATTATTTGACTTGCTTAGGCTTACATCACTAGTACATGATAGATATGAATGCAGATATTCAAATTCAGAAAGTATTTAAATACACCAATTTCAATTATCTTAGGGCCATAAAAAGACACAGAAATGCCTAGACATACAATGAGTCTTTGAAATCCCACCCTCAATTTTAATTTACTTAAAAGGTAGGTATCCCTCTGCTATTGACTGAAACATTACAGGATCTGAATTTAGGTTTTGGAAGTATAAACTGAATAGGACCTGACACTGATGATCTTGGTAGAGATATCAGAGGATCTACGAACCTAGCTTGGGAAAAGTACAACTTTATTTTAATATAATTTGCTTTCATTGTATTCTTATGTATTTTTTTCATTTTAAGTTATTCTTCTGAGAAGGGGTTCACAGGTTTTACCAGACCACCAAATGGGTCCATGATGTACAAGAAAGTAAAGAATTATTGCCTTCATATTTTTTTGGGGGGGAAGCCCATTCATTAATGTAAATAATTCATTAATGTGAAGAAATTTCCTTGAAGTACTTTCTTTGTCAATATAGATCAGATAACTGATTGTAAATTATAGCTACAGAGAGTTGATTAGATATTAAGGATTTGAACAATTTGCTCAGTCATACAGTCAATAGCATATAAGAACCAAGGCTTAAATCTTAGGTCTCCCTCATCCAAATTGGCTATTTATGAAGCCATTGCTACCTCTACTTTCAATTCAGTAATTTACACCTATAGATTACCTTTTAGCTTCTTTCCAAATCTCCTTCACATTTAATTTTCCATTTGTACCTTACAATAGCTCTCCTACTTAGGAGAGGTAGTTATCTTGGCAATAGTAGAATTTTTCAGATGTCCCAGAGATATTCAAAATCATTTAGCTCTTCAACCCTTTCAAATTCTCAACAAACAAGTAGAAGCCAAGAAATGAAGTGACTTGCCAAAGGTCTTATAGTTAAGTCAGTAAGTTGGGTATGTACTAAAATATAGTATATATTTTTTCATTTTGTTTTTCCCTTAACTCACAATCTGGACTATATACTATGGTCAGGGCAGTTATTTTAAACTCAATCCAACAGTTAAAAATCTTGATAATCATTGAATTAAAACGAAAATATAACCAACCAAACCCCTCACACAGGTAGTTAGAATAAGGACTACAATTGCTTAGGCAGTTGCAAATCTGGTTGTGTGTGTTTTAAAATGAAAAGGGAGGAGGTGGAGAAAGCTATCTACCTTTATCTGTCAACCAGATACCATAGAGAGTAATTGCTACAAGAGAGGAAGAAAAATAATAGTAGAGAAGCCTAGTAATTCACAGGAGGCAGTATCCAAGATGGGAGTCAGCAATAAAACTTGTGGCCTCAGATGTCTGTACACAAATGCACAAAGTAGAGGTCATAAATCAAGCAAACTAGAGAATCTGATATGAGGAGGCAGACTCAATCTCACAGGTATCATCAAGATATGGTGGAAATGGGCTCATGACTGAAATATGGCTTTGGAAGGTTATGTCTTATTCAAAAGGGATACAATAGTTAAAAAGGGGGTAGAGAGATCTTGTGAAGTACACGATAAAACATTCCCATTTATATCAACATATATTTCATCAAAAATGTGTTGGAAAATATCATTCGAGAATGAGGAATGAAATAGACCAGGAACTGACTAGACTTCACAAAAACCTTGCATTTATATATGGAATATTCTTCAAAAAGAGAACTATAAGGTGCTCGCCAAGGTAAGCACTAAATATCACACGCACACACGTGAAATTGGTTATATTTGTAAGTCTGAAAATCACTCTTGTGACTGCAAATCCCATGGCTTTTTAAAACAGAAAAAATATATCTCGAGTCTAAAATAAAACAAGAGAAAAGAATGAAGTATGTAATTAATAAAACTCTAACCTAACTTATTTAAACCTTCACCTTCTGTCTTAGAATTGTTACTAAGTATTGGTTGCAAGTCAAAATCATGATACAAGCTAGGCAACTGGGGTCAAGCAACTTGCCTAATGATGCATTATTTGGAGGTTGGCTAAGGTCAGATTGGAACCCAGGACCTACTCTCTCCAGATCTAACTCTATTTGTCTACAGAACTATGAGCTGTCCCTAACCTGAGTTATTTAAACAAGTTTTGGAAACCAACCATTTGGAAATGGATTGAGGAAATTAAATTTGATGGGTTATGACAATTTTATATTGAAATTTTACTTATAAATTTATTTCCACATTAAAGAGGTCAAAAGAGTCTAAAAACTGTCACAGGTAGAAAATTCTTGACTTGTTTGCTAGGTGGGAAAAGATAGTAGCCAAAGGCATCACTGCTTTAGGACATTAATTTATTCATAAAAGATTAAGGAGAACTGTGGTCCATATGACTTGTGTTAACTGATATAACAGAAAAAAGGTAATAAAAAGAAACAGGAAAACCAGTTTAAGTTAAGTCATCACAGGGACTTTTAAGAAAGAAGTTGAAAGAAAAATAACAAGCCAAAGAAATGGAAAAGATTTATAACTTTTATGACAAAAGTTCCACAATGAAGGTCAGTTGAATTATCATATCTGGACTTTAATGTGTTCTTGGATGTGCTTCTAAAATAGTTTCTTAAGATGAGGGTTTGAAATTTAGATAACTGTATTTAATATAGTTTACTCTGTCATCTTATTTCTTTGATTTTTTGCATTTAAAGAAAGTTAATCTTAGGAGACTTCAGCAGACTGCTGGAAAGGTCCACGAGACAGTCACAGACAGACAGACATAGGCACACACGCACACATACACACATTAAAACTCTTCTAATGGAGGAAATGGAAATATCACTAAAAAGAAGCAAAATAGAAAAAGCAACAACACTAGAACACTGGTAAACAGCGACTGACTCAGCTTGAGATAATGCAATTTTGAGGACACTGAGCCATCATTTTTCAAAGGTCTGTGAAGGAGGAAAGATAGCAAAGGTGGCAAAGATACTATTGAAGAAAAAATTCTCATATTTATTCCTACCATAAAAGGGTTACCCAAAGAACATTGATAATTAGCAATCTCTATTTTTACTTTTCAATATATCAATTTTTAAATAATTAAAATAGCTCCAAATTTCTACTTCACTTTCATCAGAATGGCAGAGATGGAAAAAAATCACATGCCAGAAACACTGTGGGAAACAGATATATTAATGTCCTATTAGTTGAGCAGCTGGGTGATTTAAAAATTCTTCAAAATAGAACTATCCAAAAGTTACTCAACTGTACATGGCCTTTTACATCTTATGATATTAATTTTGAGCATACATTCCAAGGAGATCAAAGACGGAAGGCAAAGACCTGTAGCTATATATATATATTCACAAGCAGCATTTACGTAATACAAAGATGTAAAAAGAAAAAAGAGGGCATTCAATCAGGGAGTAGGTGAATAAAATATGATTATATAAATCTAATGGAAAAATTATGTCATAATAAATGACACATATGACTGAGTCAGAAACACCTGAATTTATACTAATTGACGTAGAGTAAAATAAGCAAAATCAGAAGAACTTAAATAGTTAAACCAATGATTATCCCTACTCTCTAACCTTCAATCTTTTTCTACTAATTCTTTTCCTGCTGCTTATAAAATGGCTCTTATCTCCATGTTGAAGTTACTCAGGTGTTTTTACCTAGAGATAATATTTTTCTGATTTCTCTATGCCCAGAACAATGGAAAGCCTCCTAAATGAGATGCATAGTAACTAAAAATCTATGGTCTATGTAACAACCCAGGTCGAATATCCTATAATACTATCTACTACCAAATTATATGAAGAATGGCCATTGTCCAAATTATGTTTTGCAGATGCATAGACAGCTTATCCATACATTTAATTATATATTTAACAGATATTGCCAATGGACACTGAGTTGTGTTCAGAATCATGCTTGATAATTTTTAAAGTTCTCTTAATAATAATAGTTATAATAATTGCTAGCTTCTTTATGACTGGAAAAACTTCTTATGACTTTGTAAAGTGCTTTACAAGTATTGTTTTATCTTCACAACAAACTTGGGAGATATTGTTACCAGTTTTCTTGATGAAGAAACTGAGACAGACAGTGATTAAGTGGCCTGTCCAAGGACACATAGATAATACATGTCTGAGGTTAGATTTAACTCAGGTCTTCCTGATTTGAGATCCAGTGCACTATTTACTTCTCCACTTAGCTGCTTAATGACTTCAAGTTTCTCCATGAGTCAAATCGAAATTCATTTAGTGTCATATGATGATATTATGTGAAGGAAAATTAGTTATTAAGGAAAGGAAGGAAAAAAGTTATTAAGGATGGAAAGGCATGGACAGGAATGCAAAGACTGAAAGGTTCACGAATCCAATCCAGTGGCTTAGTTTGGCTAAGCTAAAAAACATCAAGTATGGTTAAGGGTCATATTATAATAAATTGAAGGAATTAAGGATGTTTATCTTGGACATTGGAAGACTTTGGGAGAAAGAGGTACATGTAAAATAGCCAGAATCAATTACTTAAAGAGCATCATGGAAGAAAAATTAGTCTGCTTGACTCTAAAGATTGGATATTGAAAAAATTCATAGAGCCAAATTTAGATTGATTGCCACAGAAATTTCTTGATAATTATAACTACCCTGAAATGGAACAGTGTTCCCTAGAAGGTAGCTGCCTCTGCTTCAATGGAGATCTTTTATCAAGAGCTCAAAGGAATCTTGAGGAGAAAATTCACATTCAGGCATGATGGATAGATTTTATCTTCCATCTCTAGAAGTATAAGACTCTGTGATCATCTGATTTCTGCCTTTAGCATTTTAAAGTTTATATTATCAAAAAAGAAATGCATTTGCTTTGCTTACCTCTATCTCCTGAATTCCTTCAAAACTCAGCTAAAATCCTGACTTCAGGTTAAATATGAATGCCTTCACTATGGAAAATTAAACCCTCAGCTCGAAGTCACATATCTGGGTAGTACTAGGGTGTAATCTTAAACTTAGATCTTCTGACATATCCCAGTGCTCTTTTTTATATCATTTGTCTTTAATGGCCTGAATATTATATTTTCAAAAAACAGCAAGTCTACTTTACTCGTTAAGGGTGTGGAAGGCAAACACAGGGATACAACACTTTCTGTTTCTCTTCCTTATATTATTGACACATTTATGCTATTGTCACCTGTCTTACTTAGGATCATAGCTTATTAGTTGAGGAAAGGAAAGATAGGCTCTTCTTTCCATGCTTCCCCCATGGGGTTTTTCTGGCTAGGACAGAGAATTTAGTTTCTAATGTCTCTCAATCATATTTAAAACATAAAATATTCAACCTGTAGAAAATTTCCAAAGTTACTAAATTTAATACTATTTTTGTAAATTTGGTTATTACATTATTAATCCTCCTAAAATGATTTTGATCTAGATACTATGAAGGTTAGCTCACATTGTCTGTAGAATCCTTCATTTCATATTTAAGAAAATTCTATGGATAACAATGGAAATCTACATATTGATAAATTCTATGGTTGAGGAAGAATAAGACTAAATATCTAGTAAACATAAGAAATGGTACTGGGGAACTTTAATGAAACAAGTAGGAACAAGGCTAGAAATCTTTCAAAGTCCTGAGAATGGCTTATCTTCTTGGTTAATAGCTCCACAAAGTTTTCCCCATTAGTTTAGATGAGATAAACAGGAATTAAGTCTGTGTCAAATGTCTGAATAAACTTTGGGCAGGGAAATGATCCATATGCTGTATAGAAATGCTAAGGAGGAGGGCAGTGACAAAGACAAATGAAATGAGAGATCTTAAACTAAAAAAAGTTCACCTAAAACTTTCTAATCTTCCAAAGAAGCCAATGCCATTTATAGACAGGTAATTTATATCAAACTTTAGAAAGATAAAGCACCTGTACCTTTGGGTGGAATCTGAGTAATCTCAAAAAGAATTAGCATTTCTCCAATTCCTAGATAACACAGCTCACCAGCACCAAGAAGATAAGTGCCTTTTTTTAATGCCAAATAGTGTGTCCCTGGCAGAACCAGATTTAGGTGTCAAAGGTACTGATTAAATCCCTAATATCAGTTCCTCTTGCCACTTGGAAATACACAAAGCTATAAAGCAGATCTTCACCTATATTCTTTCTTCATTTATTCTGAATATCTTGTAGAGGAACACTCTTTATTATGTCACATATTTATGAACAATTGATCTGGAGTGTTTGAGAAAATAAATCTTGCTCTAAGGGAAATGTTTTAATATTCAAATAAATAATTATTAATATGTTTCATAGGAATAATTAATATACAATATTAATAATATCAAAACGAAAATGGAACACTACAATATAAGTTGTCAGGATATAAACTAATTTGCACTAAGTGGTGCTATGACCACACACAGACGTGGACCCGACATTATGGGAATTAGAGAAAGTTTTCAATGGGGTAGCAAACAACTTTTTAATCACTGATGCTTCATGTTACTTGTCAATCCATCTACATTGTTTTCTTACTTGTTTTCCTTCTCTTCTCAGTGTCAGATTTCTAGCAAGAAGTTGAGAGAGTAGATTTCAGTGCCATAAAATCCAAAGTGAGAAAAACAACAATCTTCTCACCTAGGACACTCCATCTGCTGAGTCCAAATCCTTGTCATATGGTCTTTCAGAGTTAAGAACATTTAGGATAATTTGAACACAGGTGCTTCTAAAGTCTCTGGCAAGTCTGATCTGGATAATAATAAAGCTACAGGAATTCTTTAAAGGAAAGTAAAATTCTTGGTACTTTTGTAAGTAAAGTAAGATAAATGTTTGTGATTTTATCTAAATGTTTGATTTGTAATATTCCTTAACAGTGGGATGAAATTGTTTAAAAATTCAGTCTTTTTCTGCAGAACCAGAGAATAAAAAAAGAAAATAATTCTATTGGACACTGTAATTTGTCAGTCTTGTGTGGAATCAAGTTGGAATTTTCACTTTTTCTGACAATAAATAAATTCATTAGTAGGACAAAATATATATTACTGCTCATGCCTGGACTTGGCATGAGGAAGTCTCTGACTTCCCTCAATATTCACTTAAAATATATTTTTCTGAACAAGTTGTGTGTGTGTGTGTGTGTGTGTGTGTGTGTGTGTGTGTGTGATTGTAATGGAATACTAACAAGACGTAAGAAACGACAGACAGGATGATCACAAAATAACATGGAAAGATGTCTATGAAGTAAGGAAAAATGAAGTGAACAGAACCAGGAGAATGTTGTACACAGTAAAAACAATAATGTATGATCATCAACTGTAAATGACAATTATTGTCAACAGGGCAAAGATGCAGGACAACTCTAAGGGACTCATGATGAAAAAGGATATCCACTGTCATAGACGGAATGGAATCTGAATGCAGATTGAAATATATCATTTTTCATTTCATTTCCTTATTGGACTTTTCTTTAGAGTAAGAAATATGTTTCTTTTCACAATATGATGAACTGGGAAATATGTGTTATAAGATATAAGACTGTATCAGAATGTTGTTGTTTTGTCCCATAGGAATCTTTAAGCAAAGGTTAGCTGACCACTTGTAGGGTATATTGTAAAGAGAATACTTTTCCAGGTAGAAGTTATATTAGATGGGCTTTGAGCCCCTTATAACACTGAAATTCCATGTTTTAATTTGATTCAGATTTGGAACAACAAAAAGACATTTCATGACCAAAAAACAATAACTTTTAATATAAATAATTCAGTGAAACTAATTATATTCATATTATTTGGTATAAATTCTAAAAAGATCTCTACAAATGAAACTACTATATGAGAAGTAAAATAAACTAATAGGACAATTACCTGTTTATTTGAAAATATCTCAGTTTTTCTACTTTGGTTCCTTAGAGTGAAGAGGGTCTTTTTTATCTTGAATACTATAAAATCACAAGGCAATCTTTGGCATGTCCTTCCAGGCTAAACAGGCTCTGAATATAGATCCAGGGAAAAACCAAATAGGATAAATCCAGGGTTTATAATGATTGGATTAGTTGTAGGATGACATTGCTATGTATAGCATCTCTCAAATAGTATTTATCAAGTCATAGAGGGATATGGTATACATGGATAAAAGATATATCCACAATAAATTCAGATATTTAAAACTGAATTCTAATTTAGTATGTCAAAACAAGAATAATTGCCTAGTACAGTCTTGTGGATCTATTATTTCATCATTAGAGCTGCTCATTTTACCATTTAGAGATCATGCTATTTCCTCCTGTGACTCGTTTTCATATTTTCCCAAATATGTGCCATAAGGGACACATTCTAAATGCTACAGACTTTCCTACTGTTTTTTAAGCATCTCAAGGGTACCATCAAGGTTAGCCATCCATTGTTATCTCATTTTCTTTACAGAATTGGCCTGTTTCCTTTTGAGGTGATCAGAAATACTTTTTGAAATCTCTTCTCTGCTATTTTTCATGCACAGGTAGTTGTTGATAGGATGCTAGAGCCTACTTATACCCATGGAGAATCTTCTCATTGCCCTTTTGGTGGTAATTAAAATTCTTCTGAGATCATGGTGTTATGGCTTGTAATGATATGACATCACCTAGAAAACAGTGGTATTACCTCCCTCCTTTCATTACGGAGACTAGAGCAGTGATTCCAAAAGTGGGCGCTACCGCCCCCTTGTGGGTGCTGCAGTGATCCAGGGTGGTGGTGGTGGCCACAGGTGCATTTATCTTTCCTATTAATTGCTATTAAAATAAAAAAAATAATTTCCAGGGGCCTAAGTAATATTTTTTCTGGAAAGGGGTGGTAGGCCAAAAAAGTTTGGGAACCACTGGACCAGAGTATGGGTGTGGAATATTACATATACTGGAAGATGTGGTTGAAATGGTTAATTTTGCTGAACTGATGTAATTTTTCTCTTCAAATGTTTGTTACAAAGAAAGGGTTGTTCAGTGAAAGGGATATATGTTCAGCAAATGAATCTGAAATAAAATTAAAAGCATCAATAAAGAAGAAATTATGGAAAAAGTTCCAAGGCACTAATAATTTAAGAAATACAATTTAAAACAATACTAAAGTTTTACTTTATAACTTTCATAACGGTTAAGAGGACAATTAAGAAAAATGACAAATTTTGGAAGGTGGGATGTGGGGAAACAAACAAAAGAAACACACTGACAAGCTCCGTGGAACTGTGAGTTGGTACTACCATTCTTGAAAGGAATCTTGAGTCATACAACCCGAAATGCTAAATTGTGGATATCCTTTGATCTATCTATATGAATGTTTGGTCTATATCCTTAAGGAATAAAAAAAAATGAGGAACCCTAACTATATGTATAAAAACATTTATTAGTTTTTAAAATAATAGTCCCAAATTTGAAACTATGGTGGATGGGGAGTGGAGGTGTCCACCTGGAAAGGAATAGCTAAACAAATTGAGGTATATGAATGTGATAGGATATTATTTTTAAATAAGAAATGGCATTTTCAGAGGAAACTTGGAAAACAGTGAAATGAGAAAAACTGGAAGAACAATTTATAAATGTACAACATCTAGAAAGAAAAAATTTTGAAAAATTTTAAAACTCTGATCTATGCAAGATAAACCATAGGACCAGAGGTCTGAAAATTAAACACATTATCCACCTCCTGAGGAAGAGGTGAAAGACTTAAAATGCAGAATGAACCAAACATTTTTAGACATGACCAATGTGAGAAGAAATTTTCCTAGAGGATTATTGACAATAAGGGCTTTCAGTTATTTACTCTCTATTGTTCAAGAGAGGAGCAATGGAAGAGGATATATAATACTGATAGCAATCCTGACACTTTTTGTGACCCCTATTAATATACCTATATGTGACCCCTATGATATACTGACATATATGCTTACATATGTATGTGTACATGTATGTGTGACTCATTTTATATGTGTGATCCTATGATACACACATATAAATATACACATATACCTATAACTATACCTATTTATCCTAGGGGTCACATATATATCATATGAGTCACAGAGGTTAGAGTGCTGTCAGGTTCCTAGTTTTAGGTAAGAATATGATTCAAATTCAATGAACATTTACTAAGCTCCTACCATAAGACAAGCACTGTGCACAGTCCTGGAAATGGAAAAATAAGAAGGCATTCATTCCTTTAAGAAATATAAGTTCTTCAGGTATTATATTGTATCTGAAAAAAGGCCACAAATAAGTAAATACAAACTATTATGATTAATTATGAGCAACTGATATATATGTGTGTATATATGTACATATATATTTCTTCTTTTTGGATGCAACAAAAGAATTTATTATCCCACTCAATCTCAAGCATCATGCTACTTGCAAAAGTTTTACATTATTCATAATTAGAATGCGTTCCTCCCCAGAAAAAATACCTTTGAGTTTGTGAATAAAGCTTTTGTTCTTATGTATTGAGTTGTATATATTTAAAAAATGCATAGCATGATCATCATGTGAAGTATTATACATAATTGTATGAAAATTTAAAAGAAACATAGATTTTATTAAATTAAGAAATGGAGGTAGATGCATAGAGGAAAAAAAAACAGAATCAGAGATTTAAAATCTGAAGGGAACTTAGATGTCATTGAGTACAAGTTCTTGATTTTAAAAAGAAGAAATTAATACCCCAAGACTTGCCTAAGGTCAAAGAGGTAGTAAGTAGAAGAGGAAGTTTTGAATAACAGTTCTCTGACACAGAATGCATCAATCCTTCCATTTCACCAAACTGCTGCCTCTTATTAGAGTTGAGTTTTGAAGTAGCAACCAATTAGGATAATTGAAAGAGTTATGCTGTCTCCCCAAATAAAATCTAGCCTAATTTTTTCTTATTCAGTTCTAGGCTCAACTCATTGGTCATTATGGGTGCTAATTCAACAGCTTATAATCATGTAAGAAGTTTAAATTATAAACAGAGTAATTCAGCTGAGTGGTTGGTTTTTAGTGATGAAATTTCTGTTTTATGCCAAAGAAGATTCCTGTATTTTAATCTTTAGCTTCTATATTTAAGTTCATCTTATTATGTCAGGCACTCATGGATTTTCTACTAAAAACAGAAATTATTAGAGGCATCACTACAAATATTAAAGTAATCAAACACTACAGTCATAGATTGCCCAGAGCATTGTCAAATATCATTTCTATAATTGGCTTTTTTCACATGGAAGGTCAACATTAATGTGTTGAAGCAGTTGGTATTTATAGTTATAAATCCATATAAATGTTGGTGTACCTGTCTAAGATTAGTAAAGAGACTAAAGAAGCATAGAGGAAATGACATTAGCAATTATCTCTTGGGAAAACTTCCTGATCCATTTAGGAGCGATTTCTTAGGTGTTAAAGCTGAGGGTCTACACTGCACTGGGCCCTGTAAAGATACTAACTTAACCAGAGCTAGTTGCTTCTGAAAACTAAATAGTTAATGGCTTTACATATTTGAAGTGAGATAAGGGTAAAAGAGATCCATGCTTCAAACAAACATGAAAGAGTTTACTCATGGAAGATGAAAGGAAATAAAAATAAAAGTTTATGACATGTAAGAAGCTAGGCAAGCCATACATTTTTGGAACTGACAGATGGAACATGGAAAGTAGAGAGGGAATGACTATTGGTTTGATGCAAAGACTTCTGGGAGAAGAACCAAGCTTTGAGATTGACAGTCCAGGAGAGAAGTTGGATTATGGGGGCTGAGGGACCAAAAAGGGAAATCTGTAGAGTTCCCTGAGACCTTCAGTGAAGATAAACCATATTACTTGATCTCTATCGGTTCCTGATTACATTGGAGAATATATAACAACAATTTCTTCAGTTTGGCCAAGGATTCTGGACTTCTGTGGGGATCCGACCCCTGGGACCCACAAAACTTGGCTTGGACAATTGCCTTTCTATATTCCTCTTTATACAATTTTAGTTGTAGGAGTATCATTTGGGATTGAGTCAGAGAAGCTGGGATTTGGGGAACTCAGAAGAATCCCTGCGGGTAACTGCCCAGTCAAGGACTGAAAAGGGATTTAGGGAATCACCTGCACCCCTTTCCCTGACACCCTCATCTTACATCCCTTGATTTATTTTGTTCCTGAAATTGAACCCTTATCAATTTAATTTAGTCAGATCCGTGTAACTATATTGGTGGGAAATGGAACTGTGGGTTGAGGGAAGAAGGAAAGCAGACCTCTATTTTTGAATATGATTCTTGTTGGGGATATGAGGGGATGAAAGGCTTCAGTGTGCACAGCTTAGCACAAATATTTTATTGGGCTTACACTTGTTTCCCCTTGTAGAGAACACATTCTTCTTATTACCCTGCCCCGGCTGAATCATCAAGGGGAATCCAATTTCTCAAGAAACCCCATTTTGTCTCCCTAGTAAGGAGGGGTGGCTATAAGGAAGAAGTGACTCTTATACATCAACCAGGGGGTTACCAATCATACCTCAATCATCCTAAACTCACCCTTTCTTACAGACATAAACGCACAATCATTGTGTGGAATAATTAAAGGGAATTGAGATGATTTACCTGTCAATCTCCTTTAAATTCCAGAACCATTTTATTGACCAGTATTTTTTTAATATTTTATTTCTTTAGAAACATTTTCCACGGTTACATGATTCTTCTTTTTACTTTCCCCTTCACCCCCCTTAAACCCCTCCTCCCATAGTTAACTCGCATTTCCACTGGTTTTATGATAGTTGCATTGGTGTGGTTGTTTAGTGTCTACTTGCCCAACCATGCCCACATCAACCCATGTGTTCAAGGGGTTGTTTTTCTTCTGTGTTTCTACTCCTCTAGTTCTTCCTCTGAATGTGGGTAACGTTCTTTTCCATAAATCCCTCAGAATTGTCTTGGATCATTGCATTGCTGCCAGTACAGAAGTCCATTACATTCTATTTTACCACAGTGTATCAGTCTTTGTGTACAATATTCTTCTGGCTCTGCTCCTTTCACTCTGCATCAATTCCTGGAGATCTTTCCAGTTTACATGGAATTCCTTCAGTTTATTATTCCTTTGGGCACAATAGTATTCCATCACCAGCTTATACCACAATTTGTTCAGCCATTCCCCAATTGAAGGGCATACCCTCATTTTCCAGATTTTTGCCACCATAAAAAGCGCAGCTATAAATATTTTCATACAAGTCTGTTTATCTATGATCTCTTTGGGGTACAAACCCAGCAATGCTATAGCTGGATCGAAGGGTAGGCAGTCTTTTATCACTCTTTGGGCATAATTCCAAATTGCCATCCAGAATGGTTGGATAGGTTCACAACTCCACCAACAATGCATTAATGTCCCAATTTTGCCACGTCCCCTCCAACATTCATTACTCTCCCCTGCTATGATTTTAGCCAATCTGCTAGGTGTGAGGTGGTACCTCAGAGTTGTTTTGATTTGCATTTCTCTAATTATTAAAGATTTAGAACACTTTCTCATATGCTTATTGATACTTTTGATTTTTTTTTATCTGAAAATTGCCTATTCATGTCCCTTGCCCATTTATCTATTGGGGAATGGCTTGATTTTTTATACAATTCTTTTAGCTTCTTGTATATTTGATTAGTAAGATCTCTTGCAGAGTTTTTTGTTATAAAGATTTTTTCCCAGTTTGTTGTTTCCCTTCTGATTTTGGCTGCATTATTTTTGTTTGTACAAAACCTTTTTAATTCAATATAATCAAAATTATTTATTTTACATTTTGTAATTTTTTCTAACTCTTACTTGGTTTTAAAATCTTCCCTTTCCCATAGATCTGACAGGTATATGATTCTATATTCACCTAATTTTCTTATAGTTTCCTTCTTTATATTCAAGTTATTCATCCATTCTGAATTTATCTTGGTGTAGGGTGTGAGATGTTGATCTAAACCTAATCTCTCCCATATTGTTTTCCAATTTTCCCAACAGTTTTTGTCAAATAGTGGATTTTTGTCCCAAAAGTTGGGCTCTTTGGGTTTATCATACACTGTCTTGGTGATGTCACTTACCCCAAGTCTATTCCACTGATCCTCCCTTCTGTCTCTTAGCCAGTACCATATCGTTTTGATGACTGCTGCTTTAATAGTAGTTTAATATCTGCTACTTCTAGGCCACCTTCCTTCATGGTTTTTTCATTATTTCCCTTTATATTCTTGATCTTTTGTTATTCCAAATGAACTTTCTTATACTTTTTTCTAATTCAGTAAAAAAGTTTTTTGGTAGTTTTATAGGTATGGCACTAAATAGGTAAATTAATTTGGGTAGAATGGTCATTTTTATTATGTTAGCTCATCTTACCCATGAGCAATCAATGTTTTTCCAATTGTTTAGATCTAGTTTTAATTGTTTGGAAAGTGTTTTGTAGTTGTGTTTGTATAATTCCTGTGTTTGTTTTAGAAGATAGATTCCCAAGTATTTTATATTATCTAGGGTGATTTTAAATGGTGTTTCTCTTTCTACCTCTTGCTGCTGTGATGTGTTGGAGATATAAAGAAATGCTGATGATTTATATGCATTTATTTTGTATTCTGCAATTTTGCTAAAGTTGTTGATTATTTCTATAAGCTTCTTAGTTGATTCTCTAGGATTTTTCAAGTAGACCATCATATCATCTGCAAAGAGTAATAGCTTAGTCTCCTCATTGCCTATTTTAATACCTTCAATTTCTTTTTCTTCTCTATTTGCTACTGCTAATGTTTCTAATACAATGTTAAGTAATAGAGGCTATAGTAGGCATCCTTGTTTCATGCCTGATCTTATTGGGAAGGCTTCTAATTTATCCCCATTGCATATGATGCTTGTTGATGGTTTTAGATATATTCTCTATTATTTGTAGGAAAGGTCCTTTTATTCCTATACTTTCTAGTGTTTTCAACAGAAATGGATGTTATATTTTCTCAAAGGCTTTTTCAGCATCTATGGAGATAATCATGTGTTTTTTTGTTGGTTTGCTTGTTGATATGATCAATTATGTGAATGGTTTTTCTGATATTGAACCATCCATGCATTCCTGGCATAAATCCCACCTGATCATAATGAATAACCCTTGTGATCACTTGCTGGAGCCTTTTTCTGTTTAAAATTTTTGCATCTATGTTCATTAAGGAGATTGGTCTATACTTTTCTTTCTCTGTTTTTGATCTACCTAGCTTTGGAATCAGTACCATATTTGTATCATAAAAGGAGTTTGGCAAAACTCCTTCTTTACTTATTATGTCAAATAGTTTGTATAGATTTGGAATTAGTTGTTCTTTAAAGGTTTGATAGAATTCACTTGTGAATCCATCTGGTCCTGGTGATTTTTTCTTAGGGAGTTCTTTGATGGCTTGTTCAATTTCTTTTCCTGATATAGGATTATTTAAGTATTATATTTCTTCTACTGTTAATCTAGGCAATTTATATTTTTGTAAATATTCATCCATCTCACCTAGCTTGCTATTTATTGTCGTATAATCTCGCAAAATAGTTTTTAATGATTGCCTTGATTTCCTCTTCATTAGAAGTGAGGTCTCCCTTTTCATCTTTAATACTGATGATTTGGTTTTCTTCTTTCCTTTTTAAAATTAGATTGAGCAGTACTTTGTCTATTTTATCTGTTTTTTCAAAGTATCAGCTTCTAGTCTTTTTTATTAATTTAATAGTTCTTTTACTTTAAATTTTATTGATTTCTTCTTTAATTTTTATAATGTCCAATTTGGTGTTTAGCTGGGGAATTTTAATTTGTTCTCTTTCTAGTTTTTTTAATTTGCATGCCCAGTTCGTTCATCTTTGCCTTCTCTAATTTGTTAATATATGCATTCAAGGAAATAAATTTCCCCTTGAGAACTGCCTTAGCTGCATCCCACAGAGTTTGGTAGGATGTTTCATCATTGTCCTTTTCTTCAATGAAAGGAAATTATTGGTTGTTTCTATGGTTTCTTCTTTAACTAACTGGTTTTGGAAAATCATATTATTTAATTTCCAATTAGTTTTTGATTTGCCTGTCCATGTGCCCTTACTAATTATTATTTTTATTGCATTCTGATCTGAGAAGGTTACATTTATTATTTCTGCTCTTCTGCATTTGCTTGCAATGTTTCTATGCCCTATTACATGGTCAATCTTTGTGAACATACCATGTGCAGCTGGAAAGAAGCTGTATTCCTTTTTGTCCCTATTTATTTTTCTCCACATATCTATTAAATCTAATTTTTCTAGGATTTCATTTACCTCTCTTATCACTTTCTTATTTATTTTTTGGTTTGATTTATCTAAAATTGAAAGTGGAATATTTAGATCTCCCACTAATATGGTTTTGCTATCTATTTCCTTCTTGAGCTCTGCCAGTTTCTTCTTTATGAATTTGGATGCTATACCTTTTGGTGCATACGAATTGAGCACTGTTATTTTCTCATTGTCTATACTGCCTTTTATCAGGACGTAATTACCTTTCCTATCTCTTTTAACCAAATCTATTTTTACTTTGGCTCTGTCAGAGATCATGATTGCCACTCCTGCCTTCTTTTTCTCATTTGATGCCCAAAAGATTTTGCTCCATCCCTTCACCTTAAACCTGTGTATGTCCACCCACCTCATATGTGTTTCTTGTAGACAACATATAGTAGGCTTTCGGTTTCTAATCCACTCTATTTGCTTTTGTTTTATGGGTGAATTCATCCCATTTACATTCAGAGTTATAATTATTAGTTGTGTATTCCCCAACATTTTGGTATTCTCTCCTACTTCTACCCCTCCTTCTTACATAATTTCCTTTTAAACCAGTGGCTTGTTTTAGACCAGTCCCCCTTGTCCCCTCCCCTAATTTACTTCCCTTTCTATCCCCTCCCTTATTATTCACCTCTTTTTATTTTTTAAGGCCTAATGAATTCCTTTCCTCCTCTTCTCCCCTCCCTTTTTGGACCTCCTCTGTTCCCCTTGGTTGATCCCTTCTGACTTTCTCAGTAAGGTTAAATAGAATTCTATATGCCAATGGATATAGCTACTCTTCCCTCTCAGGGTTAATTCTGCTGACAGTAAGGTTTAAATATGACCTTTTTATGCTCTCTTCCTCTCCTTTTTATAATAGTATTGATCCCCTCCCCTTCCCATGCTCTCTTTGTGTGGTATAGAATATCCTGTTTTTCTTATTCATTCAAGTTTCTCTTGATACCATCTAATATTCACCCTTTCTCTTTTCCCCCCTCCCTGTCTCATCTTAGACCCTTTAGTGCTCCAAACTCTCCCTATGCATAATTCTTCTAATTGCTATAATAGTGAATACAGTTTTTGAGAATTACACATAACATTTCTCCATATAGGAATATAAATAATTTGATCTTATTAAGGCCCTTAAAGGGGTAAATTTAAGAATAAGAATTTTCTTTCTTTCCCCTCTGTTTCTTACCATTTCATGTTTCTCTTGGTTTTTATGGTTGGATATTCAAATTTCCATTTAGTCCTGGTCTTTTCTGTGCAAATACTTGGAAATCTTCTATCTTTTTGAATGCCCAAACTTTCCCCTGGAAGTATATAGTCTGTTTTGATAGGTAGGTGATCCTTGGTTGTAGACCCAGTTCTCTTGCCTGGCTGAGTATTATATTCCAAACCTTGTGGTCTCAGTGTGGAGGCTGTCAGGTCCTGTGTGATACTGATTGGTGCTGCTTGATATCTGAATTGTCTCTTTCTGGCTTCTTGTAACATTTTTCTTTTACTTGGAAGCTCTTGAATTTGGCTATTATATTCCTGGGTGTTGTCTTTTCTGGTTCTAGTGTAGAGGGAGATCTATGGATCCTTTCAATGTCTATATTGCCCTCTTGTTGTAGAACTTCAGGGCAATTTTGCTGAATAATTTCTTTTAGTATGGAGTTCAAATTTCTATTAATTTCTGCTTTTTCAGGAAGTCCAATGATTCTCAAATTGTCTCTTCTAGACCTATTTTCTTGATCTGTCAATTTCTGAGTGAGGTATTTCATGTTTCCTTCTATTTTATTAGTCTTTTGACTTTGCTTTATTTTTTCTTGCTTTCTTGAGAGATCATTGGCTGGTCTTCCGTTTGCTTATCAATTCATTTGATTTCTGAGCTTCACTTTCCAATTGCGAAATTCTGCCTTTTAAACTGTTATTTTCTTGCCAGATCTCATCCATCTTTCTCATAATCTCAAATTTGAACTCTTCAAGAACTTGTGACCCATTTTCATTTCTTTGGGAAGTTTTGGATGTCTTTAATTGTTTGTCCTCCTCTGTTTTCTGTTTTTTTTTCTGTGCAGAAGTTATCAAGTGTTTCAGATTTTTTCTTGGTCTTCTTGTTTATTTCTTGATTGGCCTTGATTGGCATCATTATGTTTTATCTGCCAGAAGGCTGAGTAAGTCAATCTGATTATCTTTGTATGGAGTTAGGGAGCAGATTTTTTTCCTGAGGCTACTTTGTGAATCTTTTGACTTCTCTGGGGACCCTCCTGAGGTCTCTTGGTCTAGCTGTTCTCAGGGTAGAGCCCCGTGTTCTTAGCCAGCTTCTCAGAGCTTGTGACTTGGCCCATGCTTGCTCCTCCACCTGAGATTTTCCTCTGAGCCTGAGCATGCTGGGTGCTGCTGCTGCCTCTCTCAGCCCCATTCTCATGTCCAAGGTCTTAGTTTTCCAGCCTTCTGGGGTCTCTGGTCTAGCTGTTTTCAGGGTCAAGCCCCCGTGGTCCTAGCCAGCTGCCCAGAGCCCGGAACTTGGGCCATGCTTGCTCCTCCACCTGAGATTTTCCCCTGAGCCTGAGCATGCTGGGAGCTGCTGCTGCCTCTCTCAGCCCCACTCCCATGTCCAAGGTCTGAGTTTTCCAACCACCTGGGATCTCAGGTCTTGCTGCTCTCAGGGGCAATCTCCCAGTATTGCCAGCCAGCTGACTAAGGGCTAGATTTTGTGCTCCTGCTCACTCTAACTCTAGAGCACAGCCTCTGACTCTGGTACTGTGGGTGGTGTCCGGAAGGAGTGATCCCTTTGCGTTTTGATGGGAGCTATTTCCCCCCCTTTTAGAGTGAAAGTGCCCAAATCTCACGTACCTTCAATACTGTGCCCTATTGTGGGGTCCCTTCTTTAATCTGGATTTTGTTTTCTTGTCCTCTGGATGTACTCTATATACGTTGGTAAGGAGAGAAAGTCGCCCTGCTTCTACTCTGTCACCATCTTAACCAGGAAGTCCTATTCACTAGTATTAATAAACAGCCACTACAGATACAATGACTCCTTCTTGTACTGTGTTGCAGATTTTTACTCTTTGGTTTTCCTTTTTCTTCTACCCTACATAAATGCTTTTACCTTCCCTCCTTCCCCCTTCCCTTCCTCTGACCTCAACTGGAACAATTCACATTTATACAGAATAAGAGTCACAGACTTGAAGAGTTGGAAGTGACCCTAGTAGAAGTCATTTAGTTCAACTTATATCTGAAGAAGGATCACTTTGGGAGCATACTTGAGGAATGGTAATCATATCATTCCTTGAAAGTTTTCTCTGAGGCAGAATTTACTATCTCCTATAGCATCTTTAATACTATATATATGTGTGTGTGTATATATATTATATATGCATATATATAAAATATTATATACATATATTCTATTTCCTCTCATAGAGCATAATATTTGTACTTTACAACTTCTAGTCATTTTCCATTGATCTCTCTTCTGAAACCAAGCAAAATAAGTCTAATCCTTCCCTCCTCTATATGATAGCCCTTAAAGTACTAAAAGTCAATGAGCATGCCCTTCCTCACATTATATGCATCAGATCAAGGCATTTTTCTAACTTAGTTACTTTCCTCTGAATATTCATTATTAGAACCTTAAGGTATGAAGGTTGTGGCATTGGAAATTTTGTACCTTTGAACTACATTACCCAGGAGCCCACTGACTTCCTGTCCTTACATGATGACATGGACAGGAGGTAAATTTGGTGGTTTTCCACGTCTAGCTCTCTTCTCTTCCTATGAGGGCAGCTGTGAATGCAGGACTTTTGAACTGGTAGATTAGCCATGGGCACATGTTTTTATTTTGTTAGATAAATATCTTTTTATTCCTTTACTTCTAGTGATTATTAATAAATCTTATAAAATATAATATTTGAAGTTATTATATTAATTTTTATTTTTACAAGGTAATCCTACCAGTGATTGACAAATGTTCCAGAACTCCTTTATTCTAATTTAGTTATACAAATTATCCATCCATCTTCTACAGGAAGTCTTCCCTAACCCCTCTCTTTTCCAGTGTCTTGCCTTTGTTAATTGGTTTCTATTTATCCTGTATAAATCTTACTTTGTATATTTGTTCACAAGTGGTCTCCTCCATCAGCTTCTTATGAGTTTCTTGAGGGCAGGGATTAACTCTTGGTTCTTCAGAGCTTAGCACAATGTTATTTGGTACATAGGAGGCACTTAATAAATATTTATTGATTGATTAATTGATGAAGATTAACACAAGAATTGATTAACATTGACACAAGAAATGTCACACAAGGAATAATCAGGCTGTGCATAATTAATCAGTCATAATCATTAGAAAGGATATTTATAAATTGTCAATATCTATGAAATACATTGCCATGTGAGATGACAAAATATGGAAACTGGTTTATCAGATCTCTTCATATAATCATTATTCTGTGTGTGTCTGGGTGCCTGTAATCACTAGTGGGTCAAGAGTGCTAAGCCATGCATGGGGAGAAGAGACATATTCCTCTGTATGCTGAAAAAGGTGGCACAGGTGGTGGCTAATACTGAGGTGAATATATAATGAATAAATACATGTAAGGTGTTATCTTTTATCATATCACTGCTTCAAATTTATATTTATGTTCTTTGATGCTTCAGAAGAATTTCAGCTTTCTTTATGAAATGAGATTTGACTCTATTGACCCACATACAAATATGTTTACTAATGGCCAAATCATCAAGTATTTTAAAATTCAGAGGGAGTATTTATTTTTGTGACCTGCTGTGTTCTTGAACCACATAGGTTGTCTCCATGCTGGGCACAGCCATATTCCTTTTTCTTACTTTCCACTTACTTTTCTTATTTAATTCAGTGACTTCCTGTTCCCAGGTAACAACAGAAACTTTTTTAATTATATGAGATGCCTAGTGGTAGACCCTCAGGTTTTTGATAGAGTGAACTTGGAGAAATGGTGACATTGATTAGTGAGATATTTTATTAACATTTAGCATGTTAAGACAAGGATTTGGTGAGAAGGATTTGGTTAGACATTTTCAAAGATAAATAAGCAGCTCTTTTAGAGTTTGTTAGAGGATGCTTCACCTCCAAGGTCATTAAGAATAAAGAGAGATGTTCATAAGTTGCAAATTTCAGTCAATATGTCCTGGGTTAGAAAGTAGTAATTCTGAATTTTACTTTCAATACTATACATTTAATATGCGCATACATACATATGTATATGTTATAACTAAATATATTGTAGCTCTTGCTCCAAGAGATATACTGTAGAAATGCCATAAATCAGCATATATATGTACATTTAGCTATTTATACTCTCTATATGTTTATATAAAAGTAATTCAATCTATATCTATCTATCTATTTTTGTCTATTTCAAGAGACATATTATGAATGAGGGGTTCTTGAATTCACGATTTCCAAGGGAGTCTATCAATGTAATTTAGAGGATCCATAAACCTGAATGAAAAAATTCCATATTTATTTTTATTAGCCTTTAAGTTAAATTTGGTGTTTACTCTATTCATAAGCATAGTTAACAAACTATAATAGTATTAGCAATATAGCCAACAGTTATTGCAGATCCAAAAAAGAAAATCCTGGCACTATCAAATGATTTGACATTAGAAAATGTTACTATTTTGTCAGTGGGAATTATATTAAAGATAAGCCATTAACATCTACATTTTCTACACCCAGGGACCACCTTTCCGTCTGACTTGAAACTAAAGCTTTCTGCGTTATCTCCACTACCTTGTTTTTCTATATGTAGCCCCATCATTTGTCACAGTGCTTTGCACATTGTAAGTGTTTAACAAATTTTATAGTCATTTTTCAGTACCTATGATTTTGTCAATAATAAAAATCAGACATTTCCATAGACTATTGTAGCTGTTTCAAATATGCAATACATTACTTTGCTTACTACTACTAAATTACTATAGTTATTGGACCCAATCCTTCATTACACATAAGTTCAGTCTTTCTTTCTAAAAGCCATATTTTAAAACAATCAACAAATATATATTAAGTACCTACTATGTGTTAGGTATTGTGCTTGGTATATGTACTGCAAAAGAAAAGTAAAAGAAGTTTCTGCCTTCAAGGAACTTGCAATCTAATGGAGGACATAAAATGTAAATAATTGTATTAAAACAATACATATGTATATATGTATAACTGATCATCTTTAAGGGAAGGAATGAAGGAAAAAGGATGGATAGATACATGTACAAATCTTCTAACACTCTCTGGGTACAATTCTAATTTGCTCTCCAAAACAGTCAGCTCAGTTCATAGCTCCACTAATAGTGTATTAGTGTGTCTATGACTCTAAATCCCCTCCAACATTTGTCATTTTGCCCTTTTATCATTTTAGCCAGTCTAACAGACATGAGAAAATATCTCAGAACTGTCTTGGTTCGCATTTCTCTAACAAATAGTAATTTAGAGCATTTTTTCAAATACTTACATATAGCTTTGATTTTTTCATCTGAAAATTGTCTGTTCATATATTTTGTCCATTTATCAACTGTGGGATAGATCTTTTTCTCATAAAATGACAAATTTCTCTCTATATTTTAGACATGAGATGTCTGAGAGGTGTTGTATATAAAATATTTACCACAATTTTCTGCTTTTCTTCTACTTTTGGAAACATTTGTTTTATTTGTATAAAATTTTTCATTTTAATGCACTGAAAATCATCCATTTTATATTTCACCATGCTATTTCTTGTTGACTCATGAATCCCTTTCCTATCTGTAAAATGAACTAGTAGTATGTTCTTTGTTCTTCTAATTTGCTTCTGATATCTGATTTCATGTCTAGCTTATGCATCCATGTTAATATTATCTGAGTGAATGGTATAAGACATTGGTCAATATCTAGTTTCTGCCAAACTACCTTCCGGTGTCTCAGTAATTTTTACCAAATAGTGATTTCTGATCCCAAAAATGTGGATCTATGCTTTTTATCAAATACAAGGTTATTATAATCTCTTACTGCTGTTTGTTAGTTTTATGTTCTACTCTATGCTCTATCTTTCCCCAAGAACCTATTTGGGAGGAAATGCATTTTTTAAATAAATCAGTTTGGGCAAACTGAATTATACAATGATCAGTTCTGATGAGTATTCTAGTCTAATTTTAGACCTGAAAGACTGAGCAAACAGACTGGGACAGACCTGTGAATTCAAAATTCAAAAAGTCATTGAATTGGAGAATAACACTTTTGAGAAGCTGGCAATAGCCTCCTACCACTATACTCCAAAGATACTGCCCCATAAGTCTTCAGTTTTCTCTCTTATTGTAATCATCCTACCTCAGAGTTCCAAGAAAATCCCATTACTCTTTCTCTTTGAATAGGACATGAATCCAAACAAAATATAAGAGTTTAATTTTTTTTTAATTACCAAGGTATTCAGGGAGAGAGTTAAATAAAAGTTAATAAAGTATGAGGAAGAAGGAAGAGTTACTTGAAAGGTATGTCTCTAGAAGGTTGTGTGACAACATATGAGAACAGCATAGGCTCCAGAGTTAAGGAATTTAGGTTAAAATTCTGTTTCTCATTTACTATACATATGACTTAGGCTTCATTTTTCTCAAATGTAAAATGGAAGAATTGGATAAATAACCTCTGAGACTGCTTCATACATTTGACACATCAGTTGTTGAGGACCTCAATTAGGATAGAGACATTGGGCATATAAAGGAGAGGCTGAAAAGCTGAAAATCCAAAGGTCTTGGCAATTGATTGAATATAGGGAAAGAGAAGAGAGAGTGAGGAACTGACATTGATTCCTTGGTTGTAATCCTAGTTTACTAGAAGGATGGCTGTATCCTTGTCAAGATCAGGGAATTAGAAAAGGAAAAGCTTACTGGATAAGGGTAGAGAGGTGGAGAATTAGTACAGTTTTTACTATGTTGAGTTTAAGATTTCTCCATATAATCCAAGTTGATATTTATAATAGAATGCAAAGTGCAGAAATTTTTAGTGTGCAGCCCAAGCCTAGCTTTCAGTAAGTTGGTGAACTTGGATGAATAGAGGGGAAAATTATCTTTATTTTGATAAACCTCTAACTGAAAAGGAGCATTTCTATCATTATGAATGCAGGCTTCACTGTTATGTAAAAGGGGTGTATAACAAAAAAGAACCTATGATTTTATTTTTTTTAAGTATTTTTCCATGGTTACATGATTTATGTTCTTTCCCTTCCCTCTCCTAGAGTCAACAAGCAATTCCACTGGATTATACATGTATTATCACTCAATACCTATTTCTATATTATTCATTTTTGTAATAGAGTAATCTTTTAAAAACCAAAACTCCACATCCAATACCCATATAAACACGTGATAAATCAAATGTCTTCCTTCTACATTCCTACTCCTACAGTTTTTTTCTCTGGATATGGATAGCATTTTTTTTTCTCATAAGTCCCTCGGAATTGCCCTGGATCATTGCATTGCTATTAGTAGCATTGCCAATAACTTAGGATGGTCCCACAGTATTTCAGTTTCTGTGTATAATTTTCTCTTGGTTCTGCTCATTTCACTTGCATCAATTTGTGGAGGCCTTTCTAGCTCATATGGAAATCAAGCAGTTTATAGCTTCTTATTGTACAATACTATTCTATCACCATCATATATCACAATTTGTTCAGCCATTCCCCAATTGAGGGACATACTCTAATTTTCTAATTTTTTGCCACCTCGAAGAACATGACTATGAATATTTTTATAGAAACCTTTTCCATTATTATATCTTTGAGGTATAAACCTCCCAAGTGGTACTGCTGGATTAAAGGGAATGCATTCTTTTAAAGCCCTTTGGGCATAATTCCAAATTGCTTTACAGAATGGTTGAATCCATTCACAACTCCACCACCAGTGAGTGTATCAGTGTCAGAATTTTCCTACATCCCCTCCAACATTTATTATTTTCCTTTACTGTCATATTGACCAGTCTGCTAGGTATGAAATGATATGTCAGAGTTGTTTTGATTTGCATTTGCCCAATCAAGAGGGCTGTAGAACAATTTTTCATGTAATTAGTGATAGTTTTTATTTCTTCATCTGAAAACTGCCTATTCATATCCTCTGAACATTTGTCATTTAGGGAATGGCTTGGTTTCTTGTACATTTGACTTAGTTCCTTATATATTTGGGAAGTTAAACTTTTGTCAGAGAATTCTGTTATAAAAATTTCCCCCAGTTTGTTCCTTCCCTTCTAATTTTGGTTACATTGATTTTGTTTGTAAAAAAACATTTTAATTTAATATAATAAAATTATTCATTTTACATTTTATAATGCTTCTGTCTCTTGCTTGATCTTAAATTTCTTCCTTTCCCATAGATTTAACAGGTATACTATTCTATGTTCACCTAATTTATTTATGATTTCACTTAATATTTAAGTCATTTGCCAATTTTGAATTTATCTTGGTATGGAGTATAAGATGCTGATCTTAATCTAATAATTCCCATACTGTTTTCCAATTTTCCCAGCTGTTTCTATCAAATAATGAGTTCTTGTTCCAAAAGTTGGGAACTTTTGGTTTATCAGACACTGGCTTACTGAGGTCATTTGCCCCTAGTTTATTCCATTGATTCACTCTTCTGACTTTAGCCAGTACCATAATATTTTGATGACCATTGCTTTGTGGCAGAGTTTAAGATCTGGTACTGCTAAGCCTTCATCTTTCCTATTTTATTTTCATTATTTCCCTTGATATTTTGGATCTTTTGTTTTTCCAGATGAAGTTTATCATTTTTTCTAATTCTATAAAATGTTTCTTGGTAGTTTGAAAAATAAGTAAATTAGTTTAGTTAGGATTGTTATTTTTATTATATTAGCTTATCCTACCCATGAACAATTAATGTTTTTCCAATTGTTTAAATTGAGTTTTATTAGTTTGAAAATTGTTTTGTATTTGTGTTCATATAATTCTTGATTTTATCTTGGCAGATAGATTCCCAAATCCTTTATATTGTTTAGAGTGATTTTAAATGGAATTTCTCTTTCTAACTCTTGCTGCTGATTTTTATTGGAACTATATAAATATGCTGATGATTTATTTGCTTTATTTTGTATCCTGTAACCTTGCAAAAATTATTAATTATTTCTGCTAGCTTTTTAGTTGATTTTCTAGGATTCTCTAAGTATACCATCATATGATCTCAAAAGAGAGAGAGTTTAGTTTCCTCATTGCTTACTTTAATCCTTTAAATTCTTTTTCTTTTCTAATTGCTACTTCTAGCATTCCTAATATAATATTAAATAATAGTAGTGTTAATGGGCATACTTGCTTCATTCCTGATCTTATTGGGAAGGCATATAATTTATCCCCATTTCAGTTGATACTTCCTGATAGTTTTAAATATATACTGTTCATCATTTGATGGAAAGACCCTTCTATTGCTATACTTTCTAGTGTTTTTAATAGGAATGGGTGTTGTATTTTGTCAAAGGGTTTTTCTGCATCAGTTGAGATTATCATTGAGATTTCTGTTGGTTTGGTTATTGATATGGTCAATTATGTGGATGGTTTTCCTAATATTAAACCGTCCTTGCATTCCTGGTATAAATCCCACCTGGTCATAATGAATAATCCTTGTGATGACTTGCTGTAATCTCTTTGCTAGCATTTTAATATTTTTGCATCTATGTTCATTACAGAGATTGGTCTGTAGTTTTCTTTTTCTGTTTTTGGTTTTCCTGGCTTGGGAATGAGTGTCATAAAAAGAATTAGGTAAGACTCTTTCTTTGCTTATTTTGTCAAATAGTTTGTGTAATATAGTTATTCTTTAAATGTTTGATGGAATTCACTTGTTAATCCATCTGGTCCTACAGATTTTTATTAGGGAGTTTCCTAATTGCTTCTTTAATTTCTTTTTCTGATTTGGGATTATTTAAGTATTGTATTTCCTCTTCTGTTAATCTAGACATTTTATATTTTTGCAAATATTTGCCCATTTCACCTAGATTGTCATATTAACTGCCATATAATTGGACAAAGTAGCCCTTAATAATTGTCTTAATTTCCTCTTCATTACAGGTGAGATTGCCCTTTTCATTTTTGATATTGTTAATTTGATTCTCTCCTTTCTTTTTAAAATAAGTTTTATTAGTACTTTATTTTATTTGTTTTTTCAAACTACTACCTCCTAGTCTTATTTATTAGTTCAATAGTTCTTTTACTTTAAATTTTATTAATTTCTCCTTTAATTTTTAGAATTTCTAATTTAGATTTTATCTGAGAATTTTTAATTTGTTCTTTTTCTAATTTTTCTGGTTGAAAGGTCAAATCATTGATCTCCTCCTTCTATATTTTGTTGATATAGGCACTCAGGAATATAAATTTTCCCCTGGTACTGCTTTGATTATATCCCATAGATTTTGATATGTTGACTGCTCACTGTCATTCTCTTCAATGAAATCAGTAATTGTTTCTATGATTTCTTTTTTGACCCACCAGTTTTGAAGAATTAGATTATTTAGTTTCCCATTCATCTTAAATTTGCCTCTCCATGAAACCTTAGTAATTATAATTTTTATTTATTATCTGAAAAAGTTGCATTTATTATTTCTGCTTTTCTGCATTTCTTTGCAATGTTTTATACCCTAGTACATTGTCAATCTTTGTATATGTACCATTTGCTGGTGAAAAGAAAGTATAATCCTTTTTATTCCTGTTCAGTTTTCTCCAGATATTGATTAATTCTAATTTGTATAACATTTCATTCATTTCACTTACTTTTTTCTTATTTATTTTTTAGTTTAACTTATCTAGTTCTTATAGGGGAAGGTTTAGGTCAACCACTAGTATGGTTCAACTACCTATTTACTCCTTAAGCTCCCTAATATTTTCCTTTTGAAATCTTGATGCTATGCCATTGGGTGCCTAAAAGTTTAGCTTTGTCAGTTATCATATTTGCTACTCCTGCTATTTTTTTTCTTCTTTTTAAAAAATTTTTATTTAGAATATTTTTCCATGGTTACATGATTTATAATCCACCCCCCCACTCCCAAAGCCAAATAAGCAGTTCCACTGGGTTATATATGAATCATTGTTCAAAACCTATTTCAATGTTATTCATATTTGCAATAGAGTGATCCTTTAACATCAAAACCCTAATCACATCCCTATTGCACTACGTGGTCAATCATATATTTTTCTAATGCATTTCTGGTTCCATAGTTCTTTATCTGGATGTGGATAGCATTCTTTCTCCTAAGTTCCTCTGGATTGTCTTGGGTCAGAACCAATATTTTGGGCCTAGATCTTCTAATTCATAATTCTCTTTTCCCCCTGATTTAATAATAGATATTAATACTTGATGTCTTATTAGTTGTCTTTTCTTGAGATTAAGTACAGTTGGTTATTCTACCATTTTCATAAAAATCTTTTGAATAGCAAAAGCAGTTTGAACTACTTAAATAAAATTGATTGGTTGGTTCAGGCATAGTTTACAAAATAATCTTTCCCATAACCGATCAGATAATTTTCAGTATGAAATAAATGAATTGGAATGCATTTTTGAAATAAAAAATTTATTAAAAGTGTGTTTATGCATTTGCTTATGTGGACACAGCTTATCCTGTCTAGAGCAAACTATTTTGGTTTATGCATTATGTACAACTGAGATTGCTCATTTTTTTAACTGACAAAATCTGACTTTTTTGCTCTCCCATCTCCTATTCCTCCCATGTTGTAAAAGAAAACAAAACTATTACAAACATATATAGTCATTCAAAACATTTCTCCAATGGCCATATTCCTCCCAACAATTTTCATTTTGTATTGTATTTTGTATCTACTTTCTCCTTGAAGACACCATGTTTTGTCATGAGATCTCTAGAACCATGATTGCATATTGGTATTATATACTAATAACTGAGTTCCAAAATAAAAGTTTTTGTCTTTATAATGTTGCTATTGTGTTCATTGTTTTCATGGTTCCCCTTAACTTCACTGCTTTTCACTTTATCACCCACTTCCAAGCCATTCTAATCTCTTATACTTTATATTCCCCCTCTCATGTATGCTATCTAGTGACACTGGGCTTCTTGCTGTCCCTTAGACAAGATACTCCCTATCTAGGCTTTTCACTGGCTATGCCCTGCCCTTAGAATTCTCTCCTTCCTCATCTCTTTCCTCCTGACCTCCTTGGCTTCCTTGAAGGCCGAACTAAAATCCCACTTTCTGTAGGAAGAACCCTTTTCTGATCTACTTTAATTCTAGTATCTTCCCCCTGTGGATTATCTCCTATTTATTCTGTATATAGTTTGCATGTAGTTGTTTTCATGTCACTTCCATTAGATTTGAGAGCAAGAACTGTGTTTTGCCTTTATTTGTGACTAGCACTTACTACAATGTCTGGTACCTAGTAGAAACTTAAATTTATGAAGTGCATTAGTTCATATGAGTCTTCACATATTTGTCTGAATTTCCATCATTACTTATAACAGCATTCTATCATATTCACATACCTAGAATTTGTTCAACTATTCTCCAATTGATAGGCACTCCCTTAGTTTCCAATGCTTTACCATCACAAAAAGAACTATAAATATTTTTGGATGGATGGATTCTTTTCATCTTTCTTTGATCTTTTTGGAAATATATGATCAAAAAATATGCACAATTTAATAATTTCTTGAATGTAGTTCCAAATTGCTTTTCAGATTGGCTAGACCACCAGTTTATAGTTTTCCACAGCCCACTTGGCATTTTCCTTTTTTGCCATCTTTACCAGTCTGATGCATGTAAGATGGAATCTCAGGATTGTTTTAATTTATATTTTTCTCTGATTATTAATGATTGAGAGGTTTTGTTTTTTTAATATGGCTCTTGATAGCTTGGATTTCTTCTAAATTACTCCTGCTATTTTTACTTTACATGATTCATAATAATTTCTGCTCTAGCCTTTTACCTTTAATATGTATGTGTCACCCTGCCCATAAAGAATCATATAGTATTCTCTGGTTTTTAATCCTTTAATCCACTCTGCTATCTGCTTCTGTTTTGTGGGTGAGTTCATTCCTTTCACATTCAGAGTTAGGATTACAGTGGTACCTTGATACACAAGTTTAATTCATTCCATAGCCAAGCTTGTAACTCAATTTGCTCTTGTGCCAAATCAAATTTCCCCATTTAAATTAATGGATATGCAATTAATCCATTTTGACCCCAAAAAAACCTTTCATTGGAAGCTTGCTTCTTCCTCCTTTTCAGGATGTTTTGATGATGTTGGAAACAAGTGTCATTACACAACTCCAATGCACGGCCTATTGCACCTCTTTCAGGGTTTGTCTTTTTAATAAACTGCTTAATTTTCCCCCAAATCTTCAACATTTCTTTAATCTTGCCTGTACTAATTACACCCTCCACCTCAGGCTCCTCCCCACTAATTTTCTGCAAAAACCTCTGCATGCTGATGCTACTATAACTCCTTCAATTCTTCCCATCATCAGTTTAGCACTGTGCTTCTTGACGAGGTTATCAACATCAAGCAAAAGCAATTCAATACAGATGCTCTCATGGCCTGATAAATACTGAAGTAAATAAGACAGCCTCTTGTAACATGTGAAACTTAATGTTCAGCAGGCTATCCAGTGGAGTGTGGCAAAGAAATCATGATTTAAATATCTACTCGTCAATTAAAGCAAAAAATCCTGATCGTGACTGTTTGTATCTCAAATTGCTCATGGCTTAAGGTCCTCATTTATCAAGGCACCATTGTAATAACTATATATTGCCCTCCATCTTATTTTTTCTCTTTAGATGATGCTCTAATTCCCTTTCGCTCTATTCCTCTTTACCAGTGTTTTGCTTTTTGTCACCTCCCACCCAGCCCTTCCCGACAATTAACTCCCACTTCCCTTGTCTTATTCCTCTTCTACTTCTCTGTAGGGTAAGATACAATTCTATACCACAATGAGTATAGTTGTTTTTCCCTCTCTGAGCCAGTTATGATGAGAGTAAAGTTTAAGCATTGCCCATCACCACCCTTAACCTCCCCTTCCCATAATGGTTTTTCACACCTTTTTATGTTATGTAATTTACCCATCCTATCTCTCCCTTCCCTTTTCTCTCAGTGCTATCCCCTTTTCCCTTGATTTTTTTACATATCATATCATATATACATATCGTACCACACACATATATCATTTCATATTATCACATTTACATACATATCATATCATCATAATCAGCTTACTTTTCCATCCTTTGTCTAAATATATTTCTTCTATCTGATTTACTACTAAAAGAATTACAGATATCCTCTTTACATATAGAGATTCAAACAATTTGACCTTAATGAGTCCCTTAAATTTTCTCTTTATTTACCTTTTTAGCCTTCTCTTGGGTCTCGTGTTTGAACTTTCAATTTTTTGTTTATATCTGGCTTATTCCTCAGGAATGCTTGGAAATCTATTTTATTAAATATCTATTTACCCCCTAAAAGAATATACTCATTTTTGCTGGAGAGGTGACTATGGTTTTTAAAACTAGATCTTTCATCTTTCTGAATATCGTACTCCATACCTTCTGGCTCTTTAATGTAGAAGCTGCTAAGTCCTGTGTGATCCTGATTGTAGTTCCATGGTATTTGAATTGTTTCTTTGTGGTTGCTTGCAGTATTGCTTCTCCATTGTTTGGAACTATTGAATTTAGCTATTATACTCCTGGAAGTTTTCATTTAAGGATTTCTTTCTGGAGATGATCTGTGAATTCTTTCAATTTTTATTTCATTTTCTTGTTTGAGAATATCTGGGCAATTTTCTTTGATAATTTCTTGTATTATGAAGTCCAAACTTTTTTTCTTTTGATCGTGGCTTTCAGATAGTCCAATAATTCTTAAATTGTCTCCCTTGGATCTATTTTCCAGATCAGTTGTTTTTTCAACAAGATATTTCATTTTTTTCTGATATTTCATTCTTTTGTTTTTGTTTTATTGTTTCTTGATTACTCATGAAATAATTAGATTCTATTTGCTCGATTCTGATTTTTAAAGCCTGATTTTCCTGTCAGATTTTGGGTCTCTTTTTCATTTGGTCCATTTTTTCTTGCCTTGCTTTCATTTCTCTTCTCTTTTCCTCTTCTTCTCTTAATTGTTTTTGAATTCTTTTTTGAGCTCTTCCAGAATCTGTGTCCAACCCATATTTTTATTTTGGTCTTTGGGGATGTTTGCTTTGCTTTCACTTTTTCCTTCTGTGTCTGTACTTTGCTCTTTGTCTCCATAAAAATTCTTTAGAGTTAGGTGCTTTTTTTGTTGTCTGCTAATTTTTCCTATTTTTTATAGGTTGGCACTGTTTGCTGGGAGGTTTTGGTATCCCCTTAAATTTCAGCCTTTTTTCTGGGTTTCTACAAGTTTCAGTTTTTCCAAGATGGTATGATGGCTTGAAGTCTGGGAGCTCTGAGGGCCACCTCCCTCTACTGATTCAATTAACCCTTGAAATGCTGATAGCTTAAAGACTTGCCTCAGGCTTGGACATAAGCTTTTGGTCTCACTCTGAGCTTCATCTGGTCAGAGATGGCTCAAATTCTAGCCTTAGACTTAAGTGTAAGTTTTTGGTCTCACTGTTTACTTGCTTTAATCAGTCACATAGTTAGTTGCCTTCTCCTGGGGTTCCAACCTAAGCATTTGGCAAAAAAATCTGGACCCCCTTTGGGTCTATCAACTACCCCAAACTAAAATCTATGTCCTTGCCATAGGCCCAGAATGGGACTCCTGGCTTCACTCTGAGATCACACAGATCAGCCCACTTTAGCAGAGACTGCCATGGGCTGGGATTCCAGAATTCACCACAGGTTTAGAATTTTAAGAGGTATGGTTTGTTTAGACAGATATGGTTTGGTTTTTGCCCAGATAGGGTTTCAGGATCTGAACGTTGGCTTGGGTTTAGGTTTTTAACCTAAAAGAGCCTATGTGGGTTGGATGTGTGTGGCTTGTTCTTGGCTTGCTCTTTACTCCTTGATCTAGCCTCCTGCTGACTGTGCTCCTCTCTCATCCCAGAGCTCCAGATGTTCTTTACCTACCTTTTGGGTTTTTCTTTTCTTGACAGTTGTTTCACTCTCTCTCCTTGATGGTACTTTCACTCCTGTATTCATTTTGTGGTGTTATTTTAATATTGGTCGGAGAGGATTCTCATGGTGACTCTTAGCTTCTCTGCTTTACCCTGCCAAGTTGGCTCCAACCCCAGAAAAAAATAAATCCATGATTTTTATGCTAAATATTATACCAATTACAATTCTTCTCAAGCTCAGCCCCTAGAGCTCTCCTCTCTAACTCCTTGCTTCATCTCTAAACTCCACTTTTAATCCAGCATATGGCCTGAGTCGAAATAAGGAAGACTCCTTTTCAGTTGTTTATGATCACTTCACTTTTCATGAATTCATATGTCTCATATTTAATATCTTTTATGCAAATATTCATACATGTAGAAGTGATCTCCCCAAATCAAATGTAACCTTCAAGAGTAGGAACCATTTCAGTTCTGAAAATTTGTATTCCCAGCATGACACATGGTATCTGGTACAAAGTTGTTTATAGGTGGAGACCTTATTTTTCATTTTTTTTGTTATTATGAATTTTGGGGGTAAATATGGGTCCTTTACCTCTTTCTTTTTAGAACACATACCTGTTAGTGGTATAATGATGCAACACCTAGTCACTAGTCACCCACCTTAGATCTACTTCTATATAAAGACTTTTTGTCATATAACTGGCAAGGTGAAATGGATAAAGTGATGTCCCTCAATCATCATGAACTGACAAAAATAATTGAATTTTATCCATAGGTAAAAATAAGCCTATGGATATTCTTTATTCTACTTTAGGACTTTATATAAAGTGTTTCATTATCAATGAGATCTTTCTCATTTAGCCTTAGAGCCCTAAATTAGAATGGTCTGATTTTGTATCCCTTTCAGTATCTTCTGCCCATCCCTATTTCTCTTACTTAACTCTCCACTCAAACATATGAATGCTTGCAAGCCAACATATTTGTAATCAATACTTTCTTTATATACCTAGCATTCATACTAATGAAATATAATGGTACACATTACTTAAAGGAAAGATAAACTTTGGATTTAACATAGGTTCTGCCATGAGAAGAAGATAGTCAATAAAAAACAATCACTACTGATTCCCTTCAATGGACAGTTCATCCTTTTTTGAACATCCACCTTCTTCTGCCTTAGTTATCCCACCTTTCCCAAAGCAATGAATTTAACAATGGTAGTACAAGATTGGTCTGCCTTTTCTAACCAACATTCTTACTGTTCACTTACTTAGAATTTATTCACGCACTCCAAGTTGGTCTAATTTTAAAGCCATAATGTACTAGTACACATTTCCCTCTTCTAATAGTCTCTCCTGATGAGAGGAAGCACACTTTCATCAAAAAGTACTTCTTCCAGAAATCATGTAACCAGGCACCAGGGATCTTTCCTTGCTCTCAGAAAAGGCATCACTTATGTCTGGTTACAAGATAATCTCTTTATCCATTTCCTTTTCTAATTTTCACACCCTGAATGACTACCAATACATCAGCAGGGAAATGGTTTCTCAGTTAACTCAATTCAATTTTAATCTGATTTAATTCAATTCAACAAGCATTTACTGAACAACTCAGCTATCATAAACTGATCTGATAGAATCATCAATTTACAGTTAAGAGAACCTAGAGGTCAGTTAGTTCAACGTCCTCATTTTTCCAAATGAGACACCTGGGATCTGGGGCATATGATTTAGCTGGCTTATTCAGATAAGTTGAAGAGGAATGATTTGATCCCAAATTCTCTGAGCTGCAGCTTTTCTACTGTACCAATCTGTCACATAAATGTGATTTAGGAAAGCATAGTAAGCAAGAGGAGGGAGAAAGCATAGGGATGATGACAACACACACACACACACACACACACACACACACACACACCCAGAGAATTTTTAAAAATTACTCTTTAAGCCCCAAAGTACTTCCTTCTTCCAGTTTAAATACATCATCCTGTTTTATTCATAAGATATTTTTGTCCTAAGGATGAAAGAAAGAATAGTTTCCTCCTTTCATCCCCCTCCCACCCCACATTCAAGTGGCACCGTGCAAATGGAATTGCTCCAGAAATGTCAACAGGTAAGCTGTACTTTGCTATCATTTCAGATAGAAAATGTCACCAATAATGGAAATGAAACATTCAAATGGCTTCTAAATATCCTCTTTATTCTCTAATAGAATACATTTTGTACATTTACATATAATATGATTTCATGACATATTTTTCATTACAAATGTTTGACAATTTGGAATGCTGGGGAGCAATCAAGTGGAACCATATTCTTTATCTCATTGTATTTTCTATGGTAAAGAGTAGGTCTGGTTACATACCACACATTAAAATCAAGAGGCAAGGATTTCTAAGTTGGTTCCTAAGATTCTCTCCATGGGTCACATAATTCTTTTAAATATCAATCTTTAAAATACAACAATATTTCACTTCTACAAGAATGAAGTGGTCCTGGGGTCTACATAGCACTTTCTGGAGAAAATTAAAACCCTCAGCCAGCTTATTGCTTGTCAATTATAGTTTATCCTTATAGCACTCTGACCTAAACACTCTATTTGCTCTTTAATAAGGCTAATTCTACAGAACTCAAAGGGAAATGGAGGATTTGGCAATTTATAACTATGTCAGTAAATGAAGAAAACCAGTGGGATTACTTAGCTCCCCCAGATTTCTTTTTGGTCTGAATGAGCAAATTTGGCTTTTTTAACTAAACCAAAAATCTAATTTATATAGGATGTGCCAATACAAGAATTTAACTCAAATAAACAGGCCCTTATTAAATGTTTTCTATGAACCAGAAATGATGCTGGGCCATCACAAGGAAATCTCTTGCCAAAATCAATGACCACTTAACTATTTCAGGAAACTTTTATTAGGTAACTACTATGTGGAAGATAGTGTGCTAAACATAAGTATTGAATTGGGAAGTACAGTTTCTGCCCTTATAGAGTTTTTAGTTTATAAAGGAGAGAATATTTTTTTCCATATTCAGGTTCATAATACAAAGTTTTCCCTGATAAGTGGCTGAGATTGCGAAGTGATTGCTACACAGTCAAAGGGAAGAAACATTCATTTCGAGGGGTTCAAAGTTTCTTTGAAGATATAACAATAAAAATGGTATTAAAAAGGCAGAATTTCAACAGTTAAAATTGAGAGAGAGGATATCCAAAGGATGCATTGAGAGTATCATGGGTTAAAGAGCTTAGACAGCCCAGGATATGACCAGGGGACTTGGAATTGTCAAATTCAGTTTCAGTTTAGTATATATAGAGATGAATAGCATGAGCTAAGACTGTATTTTAACAAAGTTCATGGTGGAAAATGATTGCCAAAATAGAGTCTATGGATCTCATTCAATAAGAAATTTTTGAAAAGAAAAATAAAAAAAATGATAAGATCTGTGAATGTGGTAGAATAATGTGACAGGAAGATGAAAGATGAATTAGAGGGGGAAACAATCACAGAAATACAAATAGCTGCTAAGACATTTATTGCATTAGTCCAAGCAATTTGTAAAGAAGATCCTTACTAGGTGATATTTTTAGAAATTAAAATGGAAGAATGGATTTGAAAGACCCTACAAAGGAAAAATTCATAGGATTGATATCTGAACAGAATTTTTTCATAACAGAGGATAGGGTGGGATTGTGCAGTAAGAGGAAAGTTTAGCCGGGGGAAAGAAAGTAAAAAGTCAAAGAAAAAGAAAGGTTTCAATATGGATGTCTGGGCAAGCAATAGTACCTATGACAGACTATCCATCAAGAAACATTTATTAAGTACTTACCATATACCATAATATTTATTAGATTATGGTGATATAAAGATACAAATGAAACAATCTTTGAGTTCAAGGAAGTTACATTCTATTGGGATGGCAATATATGCATGGTAAACAGACATACAAAATGGATAGAAACTTTTTTTGGAGTAGAGGGAGAGGAACTAGGGACTAGGGAATCTGCAGTTTTCAAGAAGAGGGTTTTTTAAAAAGTCCTTTAAAAAAAGAAATTTTAAGAGGCACAAGTAAAACAAGGGGGCATTCTAAGCTCAAGGAATAACCAGGCAATGCAAGATGGGAGATGGAATGTCCTGTATGAAGACAATTCTGGCTATATAGTTAATTGCAGATAGAAAAATGGGGTTTTGTGAAGTGACATAATAAATTCATTTTAAGTATTTCAGTCTCAAATATCATTAGAACATTTTGATTCAAGGTGTCCTACAAGGTGTCCTATAGTCATTTGACATGGAAATCTAAAGATTAGGAGAAAGGCTAGAAATCTAAATTCAGAAGTCATTTGCATAGAAATCATATTGAAATAAAATAAGTAAATAGATTTTCTAAGGAGAGAAGAGTAGGCCAATCTTGGGTAGCAAAACTATTAAGGAATTAAAAGAAAAAAACACTAAGTAATTAGAGAAATGAGAAAAAGGCTAGGGGGAATATCATATTGAAGCTAAGAGAGGAAAGTTTATTCAGACCGACAGGGTGGTCATTGCTGTTGCAAACCACAGAGGAGTTATAATTAATAAGGACTGAAAGGAGGTCAGTGGAATTTGGATCAAAGAAGCCACTGATGACCTTGCAAAGGCTGGTTCAATAGAATTGTTGAGATAGAAGCCAGATTATAAAGGGATAAGGAGTGGGAGAGTGATGAAAAAGTAGAGGCATCAAATGTAGACTGTTTTTCATTATGTCTAACATGTAGCTCAAAATCTCTTTTTTTAGCCCTTCTATCCAAATGAAGTCTGAAGAAATCCAAACAGTGAAGCATGGGGATGTGAAGAGACAGTAATGCCCATAAAAGAAATGCGACATTTGCACATAGTAGACATTAATATAATTCCGTGGCATTGTTGCCATAGAACCTGTCACATGCCTGAATAATTTTGCATTCTCATGCATTTCTTTATCACCTAGTTCAGCTTACTTAGCCACCATGACTTCAGAATAAATGGGGTTTGCTGTATGGGCCAAAGCATTCATCACTGGTACAGTGTCATTCACTTAGTTTTACTGCAGCTAACCTAACTCTGGGTATTGATTTTGTAAAGTTCATACTAGATGGATTCCTAAGTAATCATAACCATGAAAATTAAAAGAGTGATTACACTTAAAGAGTTTAGAGTTGTGAGTTCCCTACAGCATGAACAGAGCCAATAACAACAGAATTAAATTATACGTAGCTCAGGTAACCTTGAATGATCTTGGCCAGCACCAATACTCTTTGTAATAATGTGCTATATATTCTTTTGGATAACTTCGACTCACTATAGTACCAGCACATTACAGGCTGAGGTTAAGTATTAAATGAGCCGTGCAACCTCACGAAGAATTCCCAATGGAAGTAAAACTGACCTGTTTAATGAGAACTTCCTGGAAAAAAAAATCACATTGTTATCAGATCATTTCGTTACTGATTTTCTTCTCTTTGTTTTAAATACCTGTAGACAGATGTTTAAATAAGGTGGGGGGGAGAGGAGAATATTTCAGTGTTCTGTATGTAGTCAGAGTCATTTCTGTGTAGGGAGTCAGCTACAGGTATGATTAGCACTCTCAAATTCAGACTTTTCAAGGAAGTTTTGAATATTTTAAATGAAAAGAATATGGAAAAACAGCAAGGCAATCAGAGCAACATGATCATACACTTCCACAAAAAAGAAAAACAGCAGTTCTCTCCTGAGAGAATGGAGACAATGAATGTCAAAATTTGACCATAGTAGATCACAAAACAAACAATGCAGCTAGGATTTGGAAAAAACTGTTTGTAAGTCCAAGTGGAACTTCTCTCTGGCTGTGTGACCCTGAGCAAATCTCATGACCTTTTTGAATCACAATTCTTGCTCATAAAGTAAAGATCTGAGTTTGGTAATCACAGGGTCCCTTTTAGTTCTAAGGTTTTCTGAGAGTTTATATACAAAGAAAAAATAAAATGAAGCACAACAGAGTTTAGGATCAAAGTAACTACTATTATAGTTTCAATTTTAGCTGTCAGCAATTATCATTAAAAAATTAAATTTTCTCCTCTAAATCACTATTGAATAGACAAATGCAAATCAGCCTCTGAGATATCACCTCACACCAGATTGACTAACATGATAGAAATGGAAAATGATAAATGCTAGAGGGGTGGTGGAAAAATAGGGACATACATTGGTGAAGTTGTGAACTGATTCAACCAATTTGGAACTATGCCCTAAAGCCTATAATACTATAATATATATATATATATATATATATATACACACACACACACACACACACACAC
>NC_058135.1:93717918-93782842 GCF_016433145.1 Gracilinanus agilis
CTCTCTCTCTCTCTCTCTCTCTCTCTCTCTCTCTCTCTCTCTCTCTCTCACTATTGCTGATGCTGTTATATTCATTTATGTTTTCTGTTGACTCATTTATCCTTTCTGTTGTAAGCTAAATTACTGGATCCTTGCATAATAATAATAAACTATTTCTTTTTATCTTTTTACTTAAAAATGCAGGGGAGAAATGTGTCTCATTGGAAGAGCAAATCTTGAACCACAAATAGTTAAGTTAAGCAGCTGCCTAAGAAATGCCTTTATGTTACAGTAGTTTGATTTAGGGTATGGGGATCATTTCAAGGGACAGTCAAACCCTTATAGGTGATTGAGCAAGAGGTCAGAGAAGAGTGAAAAGTGTGCATGCTTATCAAATACTAAAAGACAGAAGCTGATCATAGAATTCAGACAGAGGGAAGAGTTGAAATCAAAGGTGGCCTTGTTTCAATTCAGGATTGAAAAAGAAGACGAGTACAGTGGCCCAGGAAGAAGTCACATCATATGAAACTGTGGCAAGCCAGTGACGTTGGACTCAGGACTTCATTAGATACAGGAGGTACATGGATTAGTAAACTTCTTGCTAAGACTGTTTTGGGGGCAGAGCCTGGGCCTGTCACAAAAAAGCAACTTCTGGAACTGAGATTTTAGATATGAGAAAACAGAAGAAAACTCTTGATTCAAAGCAGAAATATGAATTAAAAGAAGCACAAGAGACCAACCTGGGTTAATAAGATTAGGACTATTATAAAAAAAGAATAGATTCATCTTAAGTGCTTCTAAAACGAATAGAAGGAACGAGAAAAGACATAAGAAATTAAATTACTGATTTTGAGGGAAACATTGGAATGACAATAGAAATCAGAAAACTTTACCCAATCTGTGGAATATATTAAAAAAAAAGAATGAAGTAAGCAGAATTCAATGACTCAGAGACAATAAGAAATATTAAAATGAAGTACTGATTTTATAAAGCTCATACTAGAATCAATCATAGATTAATAATAGCTATGGAAATTGAAGGAAATTGAAGAAATTCAAACAAGAAGGTTAGATTTGGGAGTCCATTACAACAAGAATAAAACCGATAACAAGATTAAATCATTTGCAGTTTAGGGAACCTTGATCTTTACCAAAATAAAGACTGAAAATTGAGAAGAATGTGAGTTATTAACAATTTTTTAAAACTGACTTAGAAAATAGAAAAAAGGAATATATAAATATTAGAGTTCCTTAAAATCATGGCCAAACAAAAAACCTGAATAACAACTAAAGAAAAATATCAAATAATTTCATCCTCCAGTTATTAGAATTAGAAAGCAGAAAAAAATTCAACCACCTGAAAAAAATTTAATTATGTATCATACCCTAAATCTAAGGTTTCTAGGGTGAAAAAAATATTGGAAGCATTCAGAAAGAGATTAAGTTAAAAGAAATCCTATTCAGTACTCTGCAAAACTATAGCTATAGCTAAAAGTTACTATTTCTTGTAATATAACATGCCAAAAAGCAAGAACAAAAAAATGCAACCTATAATTATTAATTTTAATTATGAATTGAAATAAACAGAAAAAAATGAATCTTTAATAGATGGAAGACTCTTAGGCAGTCCTGATGAAAAGACCAGACCTTTTAAGAATGTCTAAAATGAAAATATAGGAGATAAAAGAAACTTATCATGATAAATACATTTTAGCAATGGGAAGAAGATAAATAATAATTTACTCTTTATACTAGGTAAGAGACAATTTTCCCTTCATATTCCCACCAACTTTAAAGATCATAAAGAGTGTAAAGAAAGACAAATAGAGGATTTAGAAGGTCTTTGTTCTGTTTAGTTGGTTTTAAGAGAGGAATGAAAAGGAATTAGTATAAAATTTACCAGGGGAAAAATGAAGGAATTATTATTATTATTGTTATTAGTATTAGTATTTGATTGTTCTAGAAGGAGAGTACATAAATGTGGACATGGGAATAGGGATGCTAGGTTCTCATGGATACTTATATGAGCTAGGTAAATAATGATTGTACACACAGATGCTTTAGGGTAGAAGAATACTAAAAATAAAACATACAGAGAGAACAGGGAAGAGAGATTGAAAGTTTAAGATAGAGGATAGAAATGGGGAAAGAAATGTCCCTAAGAATGGGGAGGGGAAAAAAAACTTCATTTACTGAAAGCTGAAGATAAAGAGGGTTTAAATGGAGAGAAAGAAATGTTAAGAAACTTTTATCTAGCTCTGCAGCCAAGGAAGAGAAGACATAATGAATGTTTAACTTTAGAGAACACAGAAATGAGCATTAATTTAACGAGCAGTCAATTTGCCCCAAATGTCCAGCCTACCACTAGGTGACTGTGTCCATCTGCTAGAAATGAAATGATTATGATGAACCTCATCCCTCAAAGATATATACTGCCAGAGTGTTGGGAGGGAGAAGATAGAAGGTAGGTAAGTAGGAAGGATGAATCCTTGGAACGGAATCAGGAAAAAAGAAAGATTAAGGAAGAGAGCAGGATCATCAGAGGATACCTTGGGGCTATCATATGGTTTGATTCAAGTTCAGCTCATGGAAGCATTCTGTTAAACAAGTCCATTCATAGAATCGAGACTTAAAGGGGTCTATACCAAGAGAGCAGAAAAATGCTTTTGCACCTTGATTGGAAAAAATAAAATCATTGATGCCCTAGAGAAGGTACCTAAATAGGGTGATCCTGCCATAAGCACAGGAAAGCTTGGAGAGAAAGACTTGGGAGCGGCTGACCTGCTGCTGTATCTGCCTTTTAGGAGCTTAATTTACGGGTGCATCAATTCCCTGCAAGGCAAAGATTTTTTTTTAATTTTTTGGTGAAAGAAAGGAAGGAATTCCATTTGGAAGAGGAAAAGGAAGAATGTGGTTGTCAGAAAAGACCAAGCATCTAAGAGACCTCCCAGTTAAATTACATTTCCAGAGCACACCTGGTGTAACGAAGCAGGCATTAAGGCTGACAAGGAGGCTTTTCAAGTCATTGTGTTTTCCTCTGTTGTAAGTGTGCCTAAAATGCCTTTTAGTTCTTTCAAAAAAAATTGCCCAAACCTAAATCAAACAGCATTTTCTTAGTAATTACACATTGAAGGATGTAATCACTGCAGCCTCCTGAAAACGAGAGAACGGTAGGCCTGCTTTGGGCAGGGTTCCACTGTTGCTTTTGTTAATGTACTAATGAGCCATTGTCACAATGGAGCCAACCTGGCATTAGCAGTTACAATAAATTTACTGCAAGAACACTGCTGTTTGTAATTAGCTCTTCATTACACAATCAGGCTGATTTAGAGAAACTCTCATATGATTTGCTCAGCAAATGAAGCAATATAATTACACCTCACTTGAAATCAACAAATTAGACTGCTGTTTGCAATTGGCTATATTATGCACTATTAGTACCCTGGCAATTGCAGGCCTGTTGCAGCCTTTAGCACTTAAATAAAGTAAGTCTAATTAAAGCACCGAATATTTCTAGATGTACAAAATCAGCGGCATGATGGTCACCATTTTTACAATTAAAGAGGGAGCAAAGATTTATGTTTGTCATATTTTAGAGTAAGCTCAAGTCTTAGCCATTTCTGTCTCTCCTGATGGAAATCCATCAACATAAAAAAATACAAAAAAAAGGAAAAGAAATATATTTATCGTTGAAAGGAATTATTTCCTTGCTAGGACACAGGAGTCCTGAACAAGATACAAACTAGGAAATAGGAATAATCCTAAAATACCCATTTCCTTGCATATCTCAGTAGCAAGAAACTAAATAACTGACCTTCAGCTATTTTATAGATAGTGGACCAACCCCTCCCCTTATCCCAGGGTTTTTGGCTCACACACCAGTCCCACAAACTTGGTGAAGAAAATCAATGATGGGCCAATTTTCCTCTTAGGAATATGCTGAGTTTAGAAAAAGAAAAGAATGCAATCAACTCATAAAAGAAAATTAGATTGAGCCTGTCACACATCCGTCTTTTTTCAAAGCATGAATTGGAGAAAGAGCGAACAGCCATTTTGATTGTTTATTCCTTATGTAGTATTTATTATTTCACGTGATTTTTCCAAATGGACTCACAAGTTCCACATTTCTATGCTTAAATTGCATAGTGGAAAGGATGAGAGAACTGTTCTTCTGTATCTCTGACCTTTTTTTTTTCAGTCAGTTGTGGTTTTCTTGGTAAAGATACTGGAGTGGTTTGCCATGTCCTTCTCTTCTCATTTTACAGGGGAGAAACTGAGGCAAACAGGTTTAGGTGACTTGCCCCGAGTCAAACAGCTAGGAAGTGTCTGAGGCCATGTTTGAATTCATGTCCTCCTGACTCCAGGTCCAGTTCTCTCTCTACTGTGCCAACTAGGGAGTGTGGGTATTCAAGGAGGACTAGCACCTCAGATTTGAAGGTTTGTGGAGTCTTTTTCAGGGCTGCCGTTCCACCTTTGGTATCCACCTGCTACTCATCTCTAACCTTTGGCTGTAAAAAGTTGTAGCAACAACCCAGTAAAGGATGCTAAACTAGGTTGAGGGTAACTGTTGAACCAAAATCCCATCCTTGAATTAGGAAAGTTTATCATTCAAATATTCAAAATAACTTGAGGGTGCTATTGATAACTACTTATTCAAACCTTCTAACTTATTCAACTTACTAACTTATTCAAAACCTTCTTGGCCTGAAAGATGCATTTGTGCCTTTAAACTAAACATTCAATTTTATATGCTAGAAAAATAAAGACACACCATTTTCCATGGCACTGAGTGTTCAAACTGCTGCTAAACTGCCATGGGCCATGATTTATAGTACAAGTTCATGGCAGAGCATCTGGATTCTTTTTGCACCTATCTCTTCTCCTATCTTCTTCAACCACTGGAGTCAGATATTTTCTATGCACGAATTCATGAAGTAAGGAAACATTTCCTTCCCAAAATAAATAAAAACTTAGAGCAACAAGGTGGTTTCCCCCTGAAAATTATCTTTTCCCTCTTCATTAATGAACTGATCTTAGGTCTGATTTCTTTTTTCAAAGTGCCTATCCATCATAGAGATAGTGTTGCTAGAACTGATCTCTGTCACAGACCTAGAAGAGAAATTATCCTTGTTACATTTTAAACTGGCAACTTCATAAATTACTTTATAGAGAGGTACCAGCACTCTGAATATTACTTTGGAATGGCATCACTGGAAGTATCATATTCCACTTTAGTAATGATAAGAATGGTTTAAATTGAGCCAAGCAAAATTTGCTAAGCCAGGAAGCAAAAACAGCACCTGGGATCTAGAGAGTGAGTCTTTAGCTCCAAAGGAGGTAAGAAATTGTTATCCTGCTTGGAGACTCATTTATTCCTGAAGGGTGAAAAAAGTTTTATTCTTGCTAGTATTTCATGATTTACAGAGCTGATTTTAAATTCTTTATTCCGTGTATATCAGTAAAGGTACAAGAAATGTTATTGCTTTTGACGGCTATTATAACAGAAGCAAACAATTCAGGAATAAATATGCACCCCTCCAAAAAGGAGCATTACTTGTGATTCTTTAGGCTCAGTATTCTAACAAGTTCCAGAATTTAGAATTTCCCATGATAAACAAGCTCTACAGTCCATATATTTCTAAGAACTTGCTGTGTTTTTACATTTAGACATATCTCTGTCTCTAAGAAATCCCAAACATCTAGCAAACCTTAGTGTTCTTTGATTACTAATAGAGAATCTACACAAAGCAGTTCAACTTTTTTCCTTCTCATTTCTTTATATGTAGGGTGTGGAAATCACTTGCTAATAGGAAATACCTGGAAAGAGCTCACTTTAGGAGACACTGGTTGTAGCATGCAGGTAACTATAGAGTCATCAGAGTTACTTATGAGCTAGGCAATGTCTGAGAGGTTTAATCCTAATAAAAGGGTTTCTTCCATAAAACTATTTAAATTTGACCCCTCAAGGTACCATAGATAGAGTGAATTTTTAAATGAAATTGGTTATGATTTGGAGAAGCAGATATTATTCATTCCTATCATCAGAATAGAAGGAGGGAGGAAAGACAGAGAATGAAAGAATACATCACATACACTCACACCTACATACTTAGTACTTTAATATTGTTGCCACAGGAAACGAACAATATTGATTGCAGACTCACAAGTCCTTTTAGAAAATAAAGAGGCCCTGGATGAGGATAAGAAGTCATTTTTCTGTCTAGTTTTAATGGAAAATTATAGACACTAAGAACTGTGCTTCAGCAGATGGAATCAATAAGTAAATACTCAGCAGCAAGCCTGGGAGAACATGAAGAACAAGCAGAGGTAGATGAGTGTGAGAGAAATTGTTCTTTAGGTTACGCTGAACATTTCTTGGTTCTCTTTTTGTTTTTGCATTTTGTGATTGGAATGAAAATTACTTTGAGAATAATGATACTGATAGTCAATACAATAAACAAATTGGTGAGTACCAAATCTTATTGATACATGACTCTTCGAAGCCAAGATACTGATAGCTTAGGAAAAGCAAAAGAAAGAGCCCATGCAATGTTCTGATATTGCCTTGAACAGATTTTTCATTTCTTACATGAAAGAAATTGTTAACATACATGCATACACACACGTGTGCACAAAGAGAAGATAGGAGTTAACTCAGTAGAGATGAACACTGGGAAAAGAGTGGAAATTACACCAAACAAAATCATTTTCCAATGTGTCATCTACATTGCTAAAGATAGATGTATTTACTTTTGTGCTGTCTTCCTTATTTGTGCTAGACAACTTTGCACCAGACTGTCTCATTTATCATTCATTGTGAAATGTTTCAAACTGGAATTTCATTTCACCAGCAGGATAGTTCTGCTGTGATATGTCTGTCTGTCACTGTTACTAAACCAGATATATAAAATTGAGGCTGTTGACAATGTTGTTGATGCAGTCGACTTTCACTTTCTTTCTCTTTAAAGACTCAGCTTCAAATTTCTCCCCCTGTAAAAGTCAAATCGTTAGGGACTTAGTTTTCAATTGCTTTCAGCCTATTCAACTTTTTCCAATACTATCTTCATAATACAGATGCACACCATTAAAGCCAATCTCCCTCTTCATGACTCAATATCATGCATTTTCATCTTTTTTCCATGCCATCCCTATCCTCTGCACATTGCAAAGTTTTCTTCCTGCTCATCTCAATCACTGCCCTTCATCTATGTCTCAAGTTTGAGCTACTTTGCTAAGTACTTAAGGGTGTACTGACTTCCTTCTTCTCTGAAGTGAAGGAACATTGATTGTCAACCATGCAATTTAAAATGACATTATCCTTTGTTTGTTTGTTTTTTTATTTTTAATATAGGCTATAGATGTTCTCCAATGTGAATGATAAAGACTGCCCAATATATCTTATAATGTCTCAGAATCCAGGTCCTTGTTAGGCATGTAATAGACCATCAGTAAATGCAATTTGTCTGAATACAAACAGATCTTTGACTACATAGTTAAAATCATGGTAGACAACCAGTTCTTGAAGATTTTAATAAATGATCAATCTCTGCTCCTGGAGGTCAGTATAATGTTATGGGGTGAGTAGTAAAGGGAACTTAGTTGAACAATATGAGAAGATCAACAGGGAGCTCCCAGGAGCACTAAGAGTTCACTTACACACCTAGAGACCAAAAGGACACAAAGAAAGCAGGCAGGTGTTAATTGAGTACTAATAATGCCAATTAACTTAGAAGTGGAGATTGTCCAAGAGCTTTAAAAGGGCACAAATGTGGCCTTTTGTTAGACAGGTTGGGGGTCTTTATGGTTCTCAAGAGAAGTAGATGGCAGAAATTTCCAACAGGTTTATTCTATTAATGCTGGGGACACCTGGAATTCAAGAAAATGGAAGAAGAAGGTCATTCAATACCTAAAAGCAGACCAGAAAGAAAATGTCCTTTGTTTGGAACATAAAAATTAAATAATACAGAAAGGGGTTTAGGGCAAAAAATATATTATCAAAATCAAATAATTTGAACCCCATCTCCCCACCCCCCAATTACTTTACAAATAATTTCATTGCAACTGGGGATCAAAGACTTGATTATTTTCAAATGGTTAAAATTGGTTTTTTTCTCCTAATCTTGTTCTAATTCTAAGAGCCCAAATAAAGTTTTAGTAATATTTGACTGAAGCTTGAAGTCGTTTACAATGATTTTACAAATAAGAAGGGCAAAATCACCCCAAACCGAGTCAAACTCACGGGATTGAAGCCATTCAAAGTAGCCTCTAAAGTATTTTCCTCAAATATCTTTTTAAATGAAAAACTGAAAGCTAAGAAGACAAGGGATTAATGACAAAAAAGCCTTTACACTGCTATAGAATCTGAATGCAGATTGAAGCATGTCGTTTTTCACTTTCTCCATTAATTTTTTAGTGTAAGTTATATACAGATATATAGATATATATCATCTGCTTTCATAACATGATGAATATAGAAATATGTGTTGTATAGTAACACATGTGCAACAAAATAATATTACTGCCATCCATGGGAAAGGAGAAGTGTAGGAAGGAGGAAGAGAACATGGATTGCAAAATGTCAGAAAATGATTATTGAAAATTGTACCAATATTAAATTTGAAAAAAACACCAACAACTTAATAATAAAAAGAAGATGGATTAATTTAGCAAAGTTGTTGTCTCCAAATTATTGCTGTGATATTGTGGTTATCTATTTTCTAATAATTATAACTTTTATTTATATTGTGCTTTGAAGTTTATGGAATGTTATGCACACACACAAATAGTTGGATATAAAATCTCACTCTAGCTTCTCAATAATGCTCTAATAAAGTTACTATTACTATTTTCACTATTATAGAACAGGATGAATTCATATGACTTGAAAATATAGCTAGTAAGAATTTGAAGTGAGATCTGAATCCACCATTTCCCATTTCTAAGCATCATTCTCTACCCTCTATGCCAGACTATATTATATATTACTTGAGAGCATTTGAAATGAAATTTTTTAAAAATTCATTTCTTGGGCACCATTAGAGAGATGACAAATAACTTATTGTGTTGTCTATGCTTTGCTTATGAATATTTTCCCCTATGTCTTTGAGATTGGTAGCTAAGATGCCACAAATGATCTGGCTTATCTACTACACTTCTAGAAGATCTGGGATTACTCAAATGCAGGTATTTCCTCAGGTGGTATTTATTTCAATTCATCTAAACATTTTCTTGCTGTGAATTTACATAACTGTCCTTCCATAAATCTCTTACAGGAGATTTAATCAATGCACTGAAATCCTTTCTCTAGGCCTTTCAGAATTTTAAAGGCACCAGTGCAACACATGCCATCTATATATCCAGAAATTAACACAGTGCCTGGAACATAGTAGGTGCTTAGTTAATATTTATTGATTTAGCTATTCCACCTTACTCAAGCTATATGACTTTCCTGAAGACATAATTACTGGGAAATAACTTTTTTGCTAATTCATGTAATAAGTCCTTCTTGATAAGATGTAAAGGCACACATTTCCACCATATATATCTCCTTTGTCTCTTGGATCACCCATAATTTTCAGCATTTTGAGATTGGGATGATTGGGCTGCTTCATTACCTATAGTGGCACAGTATCACCAGAAGAAAAGTGGCTTTAAAATATACGTTTTTGTTTTAGGGAGCATCTTGGGATTGAAAGAATTACTGCACAATTTCCCAAATGCAAACCAAACCAATTCACTTCCTCTTTTTCAACACAACAAATCTTGTTATTATCTCTATTGCCATTCAAAATATGTGTATCAATAGTTTAACTGTTCATCCAGCTACACATTATAGGCAGAATCCCAGGAATTCATCAATTTGATTTTTCCTGTGTGGATTGTCAAGCAAAACAAAATTTCTGAGTCATTTGTTGAATTGAGTTGCTAGAAATATAGGGAGAACTAGATTTCACTTAGCAGGTTCTATAGTCTTGATTTGATAAACACAATGCCACCTACATTTAAGAATATCTGAAGGACTTCACTGTAGATGGGGAAATTGTTCTTCCATTTGGACCCTAAAGAGGACATTCTCCATCAAATTGATGAACTTTGTGTAGTGCAGTTTCCCACATTTTATGCTGGAAATGATATTGATAATAAAAGGATCTTTGAACTATATCCATTAAGGGATCCTACCAGGATTCCCATAAACGTCTGTTTTCACCATTAATCACAAAGGAAACTACAAGAATTGAACAGCTCTGTAGATGAGGAAGTTCTGATGTAATGTATGAGGAAGTTGAAATGGTTTTGATAAATATGAAGTCTAGAAGATCTACATGTTTTCTTCAGAACTGGAAGTAATAAAGTATTAAAAGTATTAAAGAACTAACAGGTTAATTTAAGTTATTTTGAATGAGGGATAAAAAAAAGATATATAGAGAAAATATCAAATCGTTTTATTTAAAAAGCAATCTATAGGATATTATCAAATACTGCACAATAAGGAAAATATTTTCTGATGTGACCAATGTGAGAATTTGATTTATTTGATTAAACTTATGTCATACAGGAGTTCTGTCTCTTTTTCTCTACCATTTTAACAAGGGCATCAGGGAGAGGGAAAAATGAATGCTTGATAATTGAAAAATAATTATAATAAGGAAGAAAAAACTGCTTTATCATATGAGTGTATTCTCATTTTTTCCTATGAAAAGTTTTTGATGATCCAAAAATGTGTGGGGAGTGTCCTTGATGTAAATAGGTAAAAGGACTATACAAGCGTTTACAAGTGATTTTCTATAGACAACTGAATATAAAGTATAGAGAACATAATAATCTGTTGTGTTCATTATTTGTTTATTACAAAGCAAAGTCTGACTAAGTACAATAATTTGAAGCATTAAAGGTTCTCTTCCTCCGAGGAAACTACAGTACATATGTTAAGACCAAGTATGAGAATATGATATTTGAATGAACCAATAAACCTTTAAATGTTTAACCACCTATTATGCATCAGGTAATTTGTAAGGTCCTGGGAATTTCACATATGAAAAATAATCAAAAAGCAGTTTAAGGGCTTCTGGGTTAAGATGGCGGCAGAGTAAAAAGCAGCTACTTGACCTCTCCTAACCCACGCATATAGGACTCCTCAAGAAGACATAAAAACAAATCCAGACGAACGAAGGGACCCCACAACAGGGCACAGCATTGAAGGTACGTGGAATCGGGGCATTTCCAAGCTATAAAGGGGTGAAACAGCTCTCAATAAAATGCGAGCTGTGCAACCCCCTACCCCCAACAACACCTAGAGTGCCAAAGCCACCGCAAAAGAGTTAGAGCAAGTTTGGGACACCCATTAAGTCATTGGCATCTCCAGGGCCTGCTCCTGAGAGTAGCAAGACTTAAGAACCCAAGAGGCTAAAGAACACTCACGGACTTTGAACACAGACCCTGAGCTCAGGTGCAGACATGGATCCTGAGCTCAGGCAGCGATGCAGATCCTGAGCTCAGGCGTGGACCTTGAGTGGGGACACAGAGAAAAGGGGTGCACGAATGTGGAAGCAGTGCCCTGAGACTGTTAAAGGAGTTTCAGGCAGAAGAACAAGCAAGGGGACTACCAGGAGGCTTGACCCTGAGAACAACTAGACCTGAGACCTCAAGAGCCTAAAGAGTGCAGACAGACCCTGGGCATGAGGATAAAGCTGAGAGGGCACTGGGCTAAAAACGGCAAGCCAGACTCAGAAACCCCAGAAGAGAAAGATGAAGAAGAAACCTTTAACACTTGACAACTTTAACACAGAAAAAATCCAGACAACAGAGCAAACAGCAGAGGAGAACAAACAAGTAACCATATCCAAACCTTCCCAAAAAATGTAAACTGATCACAAGCTCTTGAAGAGTTCATATCTGAGATTATGAGAAAGATGGAAGAGATCTGGCAAGAAAATAACAGTTTAAAAGGCAGAATTTTGCAATTGGAAAGTGAGGCAAGTAAATCGAAGAACAGAAATGACCAGATTGAAAAGGAAAACCAGTCTCTAAAGGCTAGAATAAAGAAGCGCCCAAATCAAAAGAATTGATAAGCAAATTGGAGACCAAAATCAAACAGCTGGAAAACAAGATAGACCAAATTGAAGAGGAAAATCAAAAGCTTATAGCAGAAAACCAGTCTATAAAGACAAGAATTGGGCAAGTAGAAGCCAATGATCTCTCAAGACAGCAAGAACAAATAAAACAAAGTCAAAAGACTGATAAAATAGAAGGAAACATGAAATATCTCACTGAGAAATTGACAGATCAAGAAAACAAGTCTAGAAGAGATAATCTGAGAATCATTGGTCTTCCTGAAAAAGCAGAAATTAATAGAAATTTGCACTGCATATTAAAGGAAATTATTCAGTAAAATTGCCCTGAAATTCTACAACAAGAGGGCAATATAGACATTGAAAGGATCTATAGATCCCCCTCTACACTAGACCCTGAAAAGACAACCCCCAGGAATATAATAACCAAATTCAAGAGCTTCCAAGTAAAAGAAAACATTTTTATAAGAAGCCAGAAAGGGACAATTCAGATATCAAGGAACACCAATCAGGATCACACAGGATCTGGCAGCCTCCACACTAAAAGACCCCATGGCTTGGAATATGATTTCTAAGTATTTGCACAGAAAATACCAGGACTAAATGGAAAGTTCAATATCCAACCACAAAAATCAAGAGAAACATGAAAAGGTAAAGAAGAAACAGAAGGGAAAGTAATAAAACTAATATTTTTAAAATTTGCCTCTTTAAGGGCTTCAATAAGATCTAATTATTTGTATTCCTATGTGGAGAAATGTTATGTATAATTCTCTGTAATTAATTCTATTCAGTATTATAGTAATTAGAATAATTATTCATAGGGAGAGGTTGGAATACTAAATGGTCTAAGATGATGAGGGTGGGAAAGAGGGGGATGAATAGTAGAGGACACCAAGAGAAACTTGAAGGAATAAGAAAAATAGGATATTCTATTACACACAAAGCGGGCATGGGATGGGGAAGGGATGAATAATATTATAAGAAGGAGAGGAAGACAGCATTAAAAGGTAATGTTTAAACCTTGCTCTCAGTGTAATTAACCCTGAGAGGGAAGAGTAGCTATATCCATTGGGATATAAAACTCTATCTAACTCTACTGAGAAAGTAAGATGGGATAAACCAAGGCGAGCAGGGGAGTGGGGAGGTCAAAAAAGGGAGGAAAAAAGAAGGGGAAGGGAGTTCATCAAGCCTTAAAAATAACAAGAGGGGAATAATAAGGGAGGGGATGGAAAGGGAAGTAAATTAGGGGAGGGGAAAAGGGGGACTGGTCTAAAACAAACCACTGGTTTAAAATGAAATAGCTTAAGAAGGAGGGGTAGAACTAGGAGAGGATACCAAAACGTTGGGGAATACACAACTGATAATTATAACTCTGAATGTGAATGGGATGAACTCACCCCTAAAAAGGAAGCAAATAGCATTGTGGTTTAGAAACCAAAATCCCACCACATGTCATCTACAAGAAATGCATATGACATGGGTGGACATACACAAGTTTAAGGTAAAGGGCTTGAGCAAAATCTTTTGGACTTCAAATGAGAAAAAGAAGGCAGGAGTGGAGATCATGATTTCTGACAAAGCCAAAGTGAAAATAAATATAATTTAAAAAGACAGGGAAGGTAATTACAACCTCATAAAAGGCAGTATAGACAATGAGGAAATAAAAGTGCTCAATATTTATGCACCAAATGGCATAGCATCAAATTTGTAAAGGAGAAACTGGCAGAGCTCAAGAAGGAAAAAGATAGAAAAAACCTACTAGTGGGGGATCTAAATATTCCTCTTTCAGATCTAGATAAATCAAACCAAAAAAAAATAAGAAAGAGGTAAGAGATGTGAATGAAGTCCTAGAAAAATTAGATTTAATAGATATGTGGAGAAAAATAAATAGGGACAAAAAAGAATACACCTTCTTTTCAGCTGCACATGGTATATTCACAAAGATTGACCATGTAATAGGGTATAGAAACATTGCAAACAAATGCAAAAGAGCAGAGATAATAAATGTAACCTTCTCAGATCATAATGCAATAAAAATAATTAGGAAAGGCACCTGGACAGGCAAATCAAAAACCAAATGGAAATTAATAATATGATTCTCTGAAACCAGCTAGTCAAAGAAGAAATCATAGAAACAACCAATACTTTCATTAAAGAGAATGACAATGATGAGACATCCTACCAAACTCTGTGGGATGCAGCCAAGGCAGTACTCAGGGGGAAATTTATATCCTTGAGTGCATATATTAACAAATTAGGAAGGACAGAGATTAATGAATTGGGCATACAACTTAAAAAATTAGAAAGTGAGCAAATAAAAATCCCCAAATGAAAACTAAATTAGAAATACTAAAAATCAAGGGAGAAATTAGTAAAATCGAAAGTAAAAGAACTATTGAATTAATAAATAAGACTAGAAGCTGGTATTTTGAAAAAAACAGATAAAATAGACAAAGTACTGGTCAATATAATAAAAAAAGGAAAGAAGAAAACTAAATTGACAGTATCAAAGATGAAAAGGGAGACCTCACCTCTATTGAAAGGGAAATTAAAACAATCATTAAAAACTATTTTGCCCAATTATATGGCAATAAATATAGCAATCTAGGAGATATGTATGAATATTTACACAAATATAAATTGCCTAGATTAACAGCAGAAGAAATAGAGTACCTAAATAATCCCATATCAGAAAAAGAAATTGAATAAACCATCAAAGAACTCACTAAGAAAAAATTGCCAGGGCTTGATGGATTCACAAGTGAATTCTATCAGACATTCAAAGAGCAACTAATCCCAATACTATACAAATTATTTGATATAATAAGCAAAGAAAGAGCCCTACCAAATTCCTTTTATGACACAAATATGGTACTGATTCCAAAGCCAGGGAGATCAAAAACAGAGAAAGAAAACTATAGACCAATCTCCCTAATGAACATAGATGCAAAAATCTTAAATAGAATACTAGCAAAGAGACTCCAACAAGTAAGTGATCAATAGGATTATTCACCATGATCAGGTGAGATTTATACCAAGAATGCAAGGATGGTTCAACATTAGGAAAGCCATCCACATAATTGACCATAACAATAATATAACAAACAAAAATCACATGATTATCTAATAGATGCTGAAAAAGCCTTTGACAAAATACAGCATCCATTCCTATTGAAAACACTGAAAAGTATAGGAATAGAAGGACTTTTCCTACAAATAATAAAGAGAGTATATCTAAAACCATCAACAAGCATTATATTCAATGGGGATAAATTAGAAGCCTTCCCAATAAGATCAGGAGTGAAACAAGGATGCCCATTATCACCTCTATTATTCAACATAGTACTAGAAACACTAGCAATAGCAATTAGAGAAGAAAAAGAAATTGAAGGTATCAAAATAGGCTATCACTCTTTGCAGATGATATGATGGTCTACTTAAAAAATCCTAGAGAATCAACTAAGAAGCTTGTAGAAATAATCAACAACTTTAGCAAAGTTGCAGGATACAAAATAAATGCACATAAATCATCAGCATTTCTATACATTTCCAACAGACCATAGCAGTAAGAGGTAGAAAGAGAAACACCATTTAAAATCACCCTAGACAATATAAAATACTTAGGAATCTATCTACCAAAACAAACTAAGGAATTATATGAAAACAACTATAAAACACTTTCCAAATAATTAAAGAGATCTAAACAATTGGAAAAATATTGATTGCTCATGGGTAGGATGAGCTAACACAATAAAAATGACCATTCTACTGAAATTAATTCACTTATTTAGTGCCATACCTATCAACCTACCAAAAAACTTTTTTACTGAATTAGAAAAAACTATAACAAATTTCATTTGGAATAACAAAAGATCAAGAACATCAAGAGAAATAATGAAAAAAATGTGAAGGAAGGTGGCCTAGCAGTACCAGATATTAAGCTATACTATAAAGCAGTGGCCATCAAAATGTTGTGGTACTGGCTAAGAGACAGAAGGGAGGATTAGAGGAATATATTTGGGGTAAATGAAGTCAGCAAGGCAGTGTATGATAAACCCAAAGAGCCCAACTTTGGGGACAAAAATCCGCTATTTGACAAAAACTGCTGGGAAATTTGGAAAACAATATGGGAGAGATTAGGTTTAGAACAACATCTCACACCCTGTACCAAGATAAATTCAGAATGGGTGAATGACTTGAATATAAAGAAGGAAACTATAAGAAAATTAGGTGAACATAGAATCATATACCTGCCAGACCTATGGGAAAGGAAAGATTTTAAAACCAAGCAAGAGTTAGAGAAAATTACAAAATGTAAAATGAATGATTTTGATTATATCAAACTAAAAAGCTTTTGTACAAACAAAAACAATGCAGCCAAAATCAGAAGGGAAACAACAAATTGGGAAAAAATCTTCATAACAAAAAACTCTGACAGGGGTCTAATTACTCAAATATACAAGGAATTAAATCAATTGTATATAAAATCAAGCCATTCCCCAATTGATAAATGTGCAAGGGATATGAATAGGTAATTTTCAGATAAAGAAATCAAAAGTATCAATAAGCACATGAGAAAGTGTTCTAAATCTTTAATAATTAGAGATATGCAAATCAAAACAACTCTGAGGTATCACCTCACACCTAGCAGATTGGCTAAAATGAAAGAAGGGGAAAGTAATGAATGTTGGAGAGGATGTGGCAAAAGTGGGACATTAATGCATTGCTGGTGGAGTTGTGAACTGATACAACCATTCTGACTGGCAATTTGGAACTATGCTCAAAGGGCTATAAAAGAATGCCTACCCTTTGATCCAGCCATACCATTGCTGGGTTTGTACCCCAAAGAGATCATAGATAAACAGACTTGTATGAAAATATTTATAGCCACTCTTTTTGTGGTGGGAAAAAACTGGAAAATGAGGGTATGCCCTTCATTTGTGGAATGGCTGAACAAATTGTGGTATAAGCTGGTGATGGAATACTATTGTCCTCAAAGGAATAATAAACTTGAAGAATTCCATGTGAACTGGAAAGACCTTCAGGAATTGATGCAGAGGGAAAGGAGCAGAGCCAGAAGAACATTATACACAGAGACCAATATACTGTGGTAAAATAGAATGTAATGGGCTTCTGTACTAGCAGCAATGCAATGACCCAGGACAATTCTGAGGGACTTGTGGAAAAAAATGTTACCCACATTCAGTGGAAGAACTACAGGAGTGGAAACAGAAGAAAAGCAACTGCTTAAACACATGGGTTGAGGCAGACATGATTGGGGAGGTAGACTCGAAACTACCACACCAATGCTACTATCAACAATTTGGAAATAGGTCTTAATTGATGGCACATGTTAAAATCAGTGGAAATGCGCACCCGCTATGGGGTGCGGAGTAGTTGGGGAGTGTGAAGGGGAAAGTAAGAGCATGAACCATGTAATCATGTTAACTTTTCTAAAAAATAAATATTGTTAAATGTCAAAAACAAAAACAAACAAAAACCTTAGTTTCCTTCAAGGCTTAGCTCAAATGCAACCTCCTACATAAAATCTTTCCTGATGCTCTGCAATGGTAATGCTCCTTCTCCCTCATTATTTTATATTTTGCACATACTTAGCTTGTATGCACTAGTTTTATGTGTACGTTTGTGTGTGATGTCTTCAAGATTTTAAACTCTTTGAAGCTCAAAAAAAAGCAGCTTAATAGTCTAATCAATCAAGCATTTATTGAATATATAATGCATAGAAGCAAGTTTGCTAAATATCACCATGAACACAGAGCAGCATATAATACTATTGCTGACCTCAAAATTTAGATCTAAAGATCTTTGAACCATTATCCTTTCTAAGATTAATGTTCCAGATCCTGGTTATTTATGTTATGTTTGTGTACTTACTTAATATTTCCTAATTTCTTAATACCTTCCTATTTTCTTAATTTTGCTGTGTCTTAATACATTTTTACTGAAACATAAAATCTTAAAGTTGTAAGGGGCTTGAGATATTTCTTAGTGCACAATGAATAAGTACTCTGTACAATATGCTTGGCCAGTGGTCATACAACTTTTCCTTAAAGATTTCTGGTGAGAGGTCATCTACTACCTTGTGAAGCAGTACATTACAGTTTGGGAAACTAAATTTTGAAGACCAAATCTGCCTTTTTCCAACTTGAGAGTTGTTGCTCCTTAGTTCTGCTCTCTAAAACCAAGATAAATAAGTTATTTCCACTTGACAGGCTTTCAAAAACTTCAATCAAAGAGTATTTAGAGGCTACAATGCAGAAGAAGATAAAATAGTCCTGTCTCTCAAAAGCACTAAAAAAACTTAATTTCTTTGGGTGGTGTAGTGGGGAGAAGGAGACACATCAATATAATAAAGTATTTATAAAACAAGTTCATGGAAAATATGATTTTTGGAGAAGAATATATCATTTTGGATATACTAACAACTATTCTTTCTTAGTAGGTATTCCTTATATGTGAAATCACTGGTTCAAGTTCTTATTCATAATCTTAGAGTACCCCCTTAGAACTCAATTAGGTCACTGGAGATGAATCTCACATCACAACCTGCTAAGGTGCTATTTTAAGTGATATATTTTTAAAAAAGGAAAATATTCTGTTTATTATGTCAGCTACATATTAAATCATCTCATAAGATTATCAATTCCAATGAAATCCAACTTTGAGGGGTCATTCTAATACTAATAAGCATTGCTCCTTAAATAAGCATTTCTAAATGAATTCTTAATTGCTCATCCTCATCTTGTTTTAAGTTCATACTTCAAGAGCATAACATATTTTTGTAATATTCTTTAAACACTTTGTTCAGAAACTCTGAAGAGACAAATACATTATATCACATAGTGATTTTAATACCAGGTAAATAAGAAATAAAATAACCCATTTCACAAAGCAAGCATTTCCAGATTTTAGACAGAAGAAACAGAATGATGATGAAAATAGAGTCATTTAATTCAATTTAGCTAAAAAACATGTGTCACTTCAGCCTCTTCCAAGGGCAAATAGTTTTAAAGATTACATTGGAATGATCTCATCTTTTCACTGGATTTTGGGACACAGCAAAAAGCTGTTTTTCTTGCTACATGTTAATCAAAACAGGATTCAGAGAAAGGAATGAGAAATGGGAGATAAGTGGGAGAAAGAGATATAAAGTTTTATTCTTCAACAACATAAGCCTGGAAGGAAAGTATACTGGAAAAAAACATTTTTCAAGGACAATAAGATTCATTTTTTTCAATTTATAGCTATGAAGTCCATTAGAGCAAACAATTTAAGCTATTATATGCAAATGATTATGCAGAATAGGTATGGCCTTTTACCTTCAAGGAAATTAGGTATGTGGCCCCCTGTGCTTAAAGGCTTGTGCACCTTGGCACTGAGTCTTCAGAGTCTGCTTTTAATGTCTAAATCCTGACCTTGAACACTAGCAAAGCTTTTAGCATCTTAACCCTTGCATGAGTGTTAAATTCAGAGGCAATTTCTGAATTGGATGAAGGAATTAACACTAACTCTAATTTGAAAGACTATGCCCTTATGCACCAAATAGATTTTTTTTTGAAAGAGGAGACCAAAACTGTGATTTCATTGGTATAATAAACTCATGGTGAGGGAGCTTCTTTTACCAGTGCCAATCAGGACTATTTTTGCAATTTGTAGACTTAGAAAGTTGCTTAGGAAGCTGAGAGGTTAGCTCATCAGTTAAAGGAACTACCCAGGATAACATGATGAGCATTTTTTAGAAGTGGGACATGCCATCTGGTCAGTTCTATACCCATTCTTCCAGACTATGCCTCAAAAAAGATTAACATGGAAAAGAAACTCGCTATCAATCTATCTTTCCAATCTCTTCTGCCTCACTCATCCAAAAGCCAGCTATTTCTTTTCTCCATAAAATTTTGTCCCTTTACTTTTCTATGTTCTCCCAGGTTATCACTGGTAAATAAGCAGTGAACTCCTATTGAAGGAGGGTCAGAAGACCTAGGAACAAATCTTGCTTCTGTTTTGATAGCAACTATATAATCTCTTGCCACAATCACTTGTCCTTTAGGGGACTGAGTTTCCTTATTTGCAGAAAGATAGGGTTGTGCTGGATTACCTCAAAATTCCTTACAGTCAAAATTTATATTCCTTGGATTCATGTTTTGTATTTTTCTTTCTTCATAGAGTCATAGTCTTGCTAACAAAGCTGAACACTTCAATTTAACACTCTTCTCTATTTTTTAATTCTTAATTAAACTCATCTTATTTCGGTCACATTTTGACAAATCTCAATGCTGTTTTAGATTCATCTTATTATTTCTCCACCTATCCCTAGTTCAAATGAAAGAAACATTGATATTCCAACCCTCTCATTTTACAGAAAAGTAAAGTGACTCTCTCTCCTAAGTCCTAGAGATGGTAACTGATTAAAGGGAAGCATTTGCATTTTCTCCTTCAGGCAATAGGGATTCACTTAAGGCTTTGTTTTGGGGGAAGTGATATTGCCATATATTTGTCTCAGGAATGTTATTATTTGTATTTATTATTAAGGAGTGGACAAGTAGGAAAAGAAAGACAATGAAAATAGATCTGCCAATTAAACATCTATTACAATACACCAAAGAAAGGTAAAGAAAGCCTTAATGAGGTTAGTAGCTATGTGAGTGGATAGAAGAGGAGACATAAGTTTTTTTGAATAAAGAACTGATGATTATTAGTCTAAGTGTGGAATTGGGGGAAATCAAGGATCACTAAGCACTCATTTGGAAGAGACTGGAAGCCCACCCCATGGAACTCTGAGAGACTTCCATTTGGGAAGGGCCAACAGCAAGAGGAGTTTGGTGAAAATTCTGAAGATTCTAAACTGCCAATGGCCAATTGCCAAAGACTCCTGAGAGGACATTCAAGTCTCAGGTGGGCTTGGGGTGGATAGTGGTGGGTGGTTGGGAGGTTCTGGACAGGAATTTAGCTCTTCTGAATACAAAATTCTGGAACAATCTGCAGATTTTAACAGCGAAACCTTTCTACTGACTTCATTACCAATGTATAAGAAACTGAAAGAGTTGTGCTCCATGATTGGATTTAGTGCCCAGACTACTGAGGGAGCGGGCACTTGGGGGACCCTTCCTGGATCTCTCTTATACCCCTTCCTTGCAACTTTTCCCCTGTTTGTTAGATAGTATTAAGGATAGGATATTGTGAGGGGGGAGAAGGAGGCTCTGAGTCAAAGCTACAGAAGAAACCGGAACTGCTCTCTTGTGGTGGGGTTCATAGTTGATAGAGAAGTGATCTCTGTACCCTCCTTCCTCAAAAAGTCCTCAAACATCCCTTACCCTGTTATCCTGAATTCCCTCATCATTATAATAAATCTTTATTAGTTTATTAGTGGTAGTTTGGGGCTGTGACTTGGAGGGGAGGAAGACTCATTTTGTGGCTGAGGGGAAGACGAACACCAACACCATCTTGAAGGGCAAAGCCACTAGAACTGAGGAGTGGGGAGGCTTGTCTCCTTAGTGCTTGCTCTGAGGGGGGGATCTAACCCATCAGGATCACAACTGATCCCCAACACCTCCCTTCAGCATCCCCACTATAGCTTTGCCAGTTTGGGAACCTTGTTGAGTTTATTCCCTCACAGGTCTTCCCTGGGGTGTTGCTAAGTGAATAACTGATCTGGCCCACTGAAAGCTAACAAGTGGGGGAGTCCAGATACTCACCCATTTACCATCAATACCTGCCCCAATACATTGGCAACTGATTAGATATGACGAGTGTTGGGGGAGGCAAGGATGAACCCAAGGATGACTGGAAGCATAGTGGCTGTTTTCAGTGTACCACCCTGTTAAAATAACATTTTCAAGATGAAGATAAAACAGCTTATCCATAGAGTAGATTAAATCTAAGACATCACACACAATGAGGGAAAATGAAACTACTAAATATGTAATTGATGACAGACTACTACTAAAATTAGAGACCATATGAAAAAGGTTAAGAAATGTTCAACTTTTCCTTTCATCTTCATTAAAGAAAAACTTTTATTTTTTCATTCAAATACTTTAAAATGGTTGTCTTTCTATATTGGATGATAGTAATACAATTAAAAATGCAAAAAAGATCCTGCTTCCATTTATATTTTATGACTATATTGTACTGTTATCTTAAGTAACATATATATTTAATTTTATTCAAAATAATATATTCACTCTCTTTTTCCATCTGTGTGTTTACCTTAATGTTGAATAAAGAAGTAAGATGATCCTGAAGGGAATATTTTGGCTTTGTGGCAGAGTAGGTCCAAATACATTCCTGCTATTTCAGTCAAACCAAACAATGTAGTACCATAGTGGGGAGAAAAACAACGAAAGCACAACAGGAACAACAAAATGTTGACTATTTAAAATAAGAAGACGTAGGTTAAAATTCTGACTTTGTTACCTATTCCCCACTTAAGTTTAGATAGACCTTTTAATTTTCCCTGGATCTTAATTTCTTTATATTATAAAATCAGGAAGTTGGTTACATTATCTTTGTAACCTTCTAGATTTCAATTGATGACAGATATATAGCAGGAGACATAAATTTAGTGGTCGAAGGGACATTAGAGATGGTGCTACAACTCATTCATTTAACATATGACCTAAACTAAGTCCAGAAATATTAAATGATTTGCCCAGATTCACAAGCTGAAGCATGTGAAAGTTAAGTGACTTTACTTAGGGTTATATATCTAATAGGTAACAGAGATGGAATTTGAAGTCATTTCTTCCTATCAATTCAGTTATACCACAAAAGCTCTAATATAATATTATGACAGGTATAAACACATTTAAAAGAATTAGGGTTTTTAGATTACTTTTCAATACAATTTTAATAGTAATTTTTTTGACATTTTGTGATCCATGTTCTCTTCCCCACTCCTCAAGGAAGCACATAATATGATACAAATTGTACGTGTATTATAATGTGATACATATTTCCATGTTTTTTATGTTGTGAAACAAGATACATATTGCTTACACTAGAGGAAAATTGAAAGAGGAAATGAAGTGAAGAATGGCATATTTCAATTGCATTTGGGAGGGGCAGCTGGGTAGCTCAGTGGATTGAGAGTCAGACCTAGAGACAGGAGGTCCTAGGTTCAAATCCGGCCTCAGACACTTCCCAGCTGTGTGACCCTGGGCAAGTCACTTGATCCCCATTGCCCAGCCTTACCACTCTTCCAACAAGGAGCCAATACACAGAAGTTAAGGGTTTAAAAAAAAAGAAATACTCAATTGCATTTGGATTCTGTTGGTTCTTTTTGTGGTGGTAGATATCCTTTCCCTTCATAAGTCCCTTAGGGTTATCCTGGATCCTTGTTTTGTTGATAATTAAGTTATTATATTATCATAGTTGGTCTCATATATTATAGTTGCTACTGTTATTCTTGTTTCTGCTCACTTCAATTTGTATCACTTCATATAAGTCTTTCCAGGTTTGTTTGTTTTTTGGTGCTCATCTTGTTTGTCATTTCCTAGGACATAATAGTATTCCATTTTAAGCATACATCACAACCTGTTCAATCATTCCTCAATTTATGGACATATCTTCAGTTTCTAGTTCTTTGCTACCACAGAAAGATAGTTTTAACTTCATCTGAGATTTACCTGTTCATATCCTTTGGTTATTTGTCAATTCAACAATGCTTTGTATTCTTATAAATTGTATATTCAGTTATCTACCTATTTGAGAAATGAAGCCTTTACCAGGGACTCTTATTATAAAGATTTTTTCCCAGTTTGTTGTTTTCCTTTTCCTCTTGTTTGCATTGCTTGTTTATGGAGAAACTTCTTTTAATTGAATGTAGTCAAAGTGATTCATTTTATGTCTCATAATGTTCTTTATATTTTGTTTTGACTGAACCTTGTCCCTCATCCATAGGTCTGACAGGTAATCTATTTTGTATTCCCCTAATTTGTTTACTGTATCAGCCTTTATTTCTAACTCATGCATCGATTTTAACTTTTCCTAGTTATAGGGCATGAAGTATTGGTCTATGCCCAATTTATGCCATGCTGTCTTCTAGTCTTCCCAGAAGTTATTTTTCAAAGAGTTTGTTCTTTCCTCAAAAGCTTGAATCTTTGGGTTTGTTAAACACTCGGTCGTTTATTATCATGTTTTGAGTGCCTAGCCTATTCCATTAGTTCTCCATCTATTATTTAGTCAGTACCATATTTCTTTGATTATCTTATAATTTGAGATCCAGTATAACTAAATCACCTTACTTTATGTTTTTTTTTATTGATTTCCTTCATATTCTATTTCATTAGTTCTTCCAGATGAATTTAGTTATTTTTTCTAGGTCTATGAAATAATTTTTTAATATTTGGATTGGTATAGTACTGAATGAGTAAATCAATTTAGGAAGAATTATAATTTTTTATATTGCCTTCAAGTATCTGTGAGAAATTCTTGTTTTTTTCAATGACTTTATTTGTGTCAAAAGTGTTTTGTAGTTGTGATCATATGGTTCCTAGATTTGTCTAGGCAGGTAGACTCCCAGGTACTTTATATTGTTTACAGTTATTTTAAATGGAATTTTTCTATCTATTGTTGTTGGGTTTTATTGATGGTATTGGGAAATCCTGATCATTTATGGGGCTTTATTTTACATCTTATAACTTTGCTAATGTTTGCTAATGGTTTCTATTTGTTTTTTATTGATTCTCCAGAATTCTCTAGGTATATCATCATATCAAAGAGTGATAGTTTTATATTCTCATTGCCTATTATATAATTCCTTCAATCTCTTCTTCTCTTTTTATTAAAGCTAGCATTTCTAGTAAAATATTGAGTAGTAGTGGTGATGGAGGGAATCCTTATTTTACTCCTAATCTTACTGGGAAGGCTCCTAGCTTATCTTCATTATAGATAATATTTGCTGATAATTTCAGATACTGTAGTATTTATCATTTTGAGGAAAATTCCCTTCATTTGAATGCCCTCTAGTATTTTTAATAGTATTTTGTCAATAGCTTTTTTCTGCATCTATTGAAACAATCATATGGTTTCTTTTGGTTTTATTGTGATGGTCAATTATGCTAATCCAATTATGCTACTATTGAACCATCTCTGCATTCCAAGTATAAAACCCTCCTTATTATAGAGTATATTGATCTTTTGTCATATTACTATATTTTATTTAAGATTCATTAGGTGTTTCATCCTATACTTTTTTCTCTGTGTTTACTTTCCTTGTTTTGGTATCAATACCATTTTTATGTCATAAAAGGAATTTTGTAGGATTCCTTCAACAGTATTTACAAATAGTTTATATAGTATTGGAATTCATTGTTCTTTAAGTGTTTGATATAATTCAGTTGTGAATCCATATGCCTCTGGTGCTTTTTTTTCTTGGGAATTCATTAATGTATTGTTCAATTTCTTTTTTCTGGGACAGCATTAGGAGAAAGCATTCTACTTCCTCTTTGGTTAATCTGGATAATTTGTATTTTTTAAATGCTCATCTATTTCATTTCATTCATCAGATTATTTGAAATATAATTGGGCAAAATGAGTCTTAGTAATTACTGGAATTCTTTGGTTGTACTTTATTGATTATAATTTCCCTTTCTTCATTTTTAATATTTGTAATTTGGTTTTCTTTTGACCAAATTAATCAATGATTCATTTATCTTCATATTTATTAATAAAATTAATTCCTTGTCTATTTTATTAGTTCAATATTTTTCTTACAATTTTGTTAATCTCTCCTTTGGTTTTCAGGATTTCTAATTTGGTGTGCAATTAGGAAGTTTTAATTTGTTCTTTTTCATGTTTTTTTAGTTACATATCCATTGATTAATCAATTCTTTTCCTCTTTTATTGACACATGCATGTAGAAATATAAATTATTCTGTAAATCCTGCTTTGAATGAATCCTCAAAATGTCGATATGTTGTCTTGTCATTCTCTTTAATAAAATTATTAAATGTTTCTGTGATTTGTTTTTTGATCACTCATTCAATAAGAAAATATTATTTAGTTTCCAATTAATTTTTAGTCTTTTTTCTCCAGCCCATTATAATTTTTATATCATAGTAGTCTGAAAATGATGCATTTAATATTCCTGCCTTCCTGCATTTGGTTGTGATGCTTTTATATCTCATTATATGATCAATTTTGTGACAGTGCCATGTACTTATGAAAAAAGGTATATTCCTTCCTATTCCCATTCAGTATTCTTTGGTGTTCTATTAAGCCTAATTTTCTATAATTCTATTAACTTCCTCAAATTTTTTCTTATTGATTTTTAATTAATCTGTTCTGAGAGGGAAAGGTTAATGCCCCCTATTAATATTATTTTGTTGTATATTTTCTATTTTAACTTATGTAATTTCTCCTTTTGGAATTTTTATACTATGCCATTTGGTGCATATGTTTAATATTGTTGTTTCATTATTTATAGTTCATATTGTCAAAATGTAAATTACTTATCTCTTTTAACTAGATGATTTTCCCCATTTTTCTTCATCTGAGATCATAAATTGCTATCCCTGCATTTTTAACTTTAGCTGATACATAGTAGATTTTGTTCTTTCTCTTCATCTTTATTTTGTGTGCAACTTCCTGGTTTAAATGAGTTTCTTATAGACACCATGTTGTGAGTTTCTGGCTTTTAATCCACTCTGCTATCCTCCAGTTTTATAGACAAGTTCATCCCATTCACATTTAGCATTATGATTACTGTGTGATCTCCCATAATCCCCCCATTTATCCTTTTCTTTTGTTCCTTTGAGTTTTTCCCTGTTCACAAATGTTTTTGCTTCTTTTCACCTGTGTGCCCAAGTTCCCCCTCCCTTTTGTTTGTTCTCTCCTTTTGTTCTTTCCCTCCTCTTTTGATTTCCTGCTTGGTTAAGATATGTTTCTATACCTGAGGGTGGATACAATTCCTACTTTGTGCCAATTCTGATGAGAGTAAGGTTTAAGCACTGCCTGTCACCTTTCAACTTCCTTCCCATTATATTGATTCATGCATGCCTCCTTATATGAGATAACTTAGCCCCAACTTCTTCTCCTATTCTCTTTTACATGTGTATTCCTCTTTCTCATCTTTTCTTTTTCATAATATCCCATTATATTCAACTTACTCTCTGCCCTCTGTCTATATAATAGTGATATAATTCTTAAGGATCTTTAATATCTTAAATATCCTAAATACTGTAGGCATCTTCAAATACCATAGATAATTTAAGTAATAAGTAATCAATTGAATTCTATTGTTTTCCTTCATTACCTTAAACATATTAAATATGATAGGTTTTTCTTTAGTACTTCAGAAATCTTAAGAATTCTAGTTATCACTTTCCCATGCAGGGATATGATTAGTATAACTTCCCTGATCCCCCTTTTTTTGTTTGTTTTTTTTTAATTTATCTTTCTATGCTTCTTTTATGTATCAAATTTAATCACTGATTTTTTTTAGCTCTGATCATGGATGACTGAAAGTCTTCTAAGTCATTAAATATCCATTTCTTCTGCTGGAGTATTATGCTCCATTTCACTGGATAGTGATTTTTGAGTGTAGGGTTAGATCCTATGCCTTCTGGAATATCATGTTCCATGCCTTCCAATCCTTTAATGGTGAAGGTACTAAGACCTATGTAATTGGATAGTAATTCCAAAATATTTGAATTGCTTTTTTTTCTGGTTGCCTATAATATTTTCTCTACAGTGTGGGAATTCTGGAATTTGACTATAATCTGGGATTTTAAAATTTAGAATTTCTTTCAAGAGGTATTCATTTTCAATTTTCCCTTGTTGAAAATTATCAAGAGAGTTTCCCTTTATAATTTCTTGCAATGTAATGTCCATGTTATAATTATTTTTTAATAATTACTTTCAGGAAATCCAATGATTCTAAGGTTATTTATCTTGGATCTATTTTCTAGGTCAGTATAATTTCCATTGAGAGATTTTAGATTTGTTGCTATTTTTTTATTTTTATGAATTTGTTTCATTGTTTCCTGCTTTCTTCTTAAATAATTAACTTCCATTTGTCTAATTCTAATTTGCAGCTGGGGGGCACATTTTCTTCTTTGTGTCTTTAAGATTCTTTCTTAGGGAGTTATTCCCCTATTTGAGATCTCATATTGGCTTTTTCAGGGAACTGTTTTCTTCAGTAAATTTTTCTTCTAAGCTGTTGATTTTTCCTTCCATTTCCTTTTCTAAATTTTCTTATTATTTGTTTTTTTTTTTCATTTTTTTGGATCTCTTCTAGGAGTTGATTTTGGGGCTTGACATCCTTTAGGCTTTACACATTTTACTTTTGGTATTGATGTCTTCTTCTGAGCTTTCCTTTTGGTCATCTCTCTTTTTAAAATATTTTTAGTGTCAGGCTTTATGCTCTGTCTTTTCTCATTTTGGGACTATTTACTCCTTTACTTTTGTCTATATGCTGAAATTTATCTCCATTCCTGGGTTGAAGAACTATCCCAGCACTTATTCTATGCCTGAAGTTGGATCAGCTGTCTTAGCCTCAGATTGAGAATTCTACAGAGAAGGCCTGCTGTGTGAAAGTTTCCTGAGGATAAATTGTTTGATTTGGCTTCTGCCCAACTCTACCATGGCAGGACATTGTTGGCCTGAGTTCTTCCCACTGTTTCTTGGGCTGGATCATAACTGGCCTCCAACATAGCTGGACTATTTGGGGTATACTTTTCTCTCACTGTTGCATGTTCTGTATTGTATTGGTTTTGTGTTGTTTAAAATTATTCTAAGCCCTGGGAGCCTGCATCTCCCAGGACTCCCTGCTACAACTTCCCACAACACCTCCCACTTCCTTTGTGTGAGGTGTCAAAGAAAGTATAAAAGAGAGAGTTTGGGTGCCCTTTCTCACTCTCTATCATAGATACTCTCTTAACCCCATAGGCTATCTCCATCTGGAGGCTCTAGACCCTGGAGAAGTACCTACTGGAGTAGACCCTTTTCCCCTCCCTAATTTTTCCCTTTCCTAACTAAATAAAAACCTTGCTATTCTACATTAAGTGCTACATGGTCTTTATTGAGCTCCGAAGAGCTCAGGTCAATTTCCCCTATCCTTCCCTTCCCCTGGCTTTCCCTTCCTTCTCCTATCCTACCTTCCTCCTATCCTTAATCTCACAGTTTCCATTCTTTCTCAATGAGGCTGGACAGAGCTAGCTTTGTTCTTTCCTCTGACGCTTGACCTGAATCATGTCTGAGTTCCACTAAGGCTTGTTTGGGGCTTTCTCCTCATACTGTGGTGAGATGAGTCCTCCTTACTCTCTCTCCATGTTGTTCTGGACTGAAGCACTAGTTCACATCTTCTTCTAATGATTCTGGTACTCCTGGATTCATTTTGAGGCATTTTTATTCTTCTACAGTTGTTTGGATAGTGTTTGACAGGTTCTGAGGGTTTCCTACTTCACCACTTGGCAACCAGAAATTGGTAAAAATATACTAGAAATAAAATAATTTCTCTCTTTTTATATCACATTTTGTTAGAATTACGAGGCCACAAGGCTAAAGAAGTGACTTTCTGTTTTTTAGAGTTAAAGGATAAAACTACCAGGTCAGAAAAAAAGCTCAGAGAAAAATTACTTCTATTACTGTATTAGACTTTACATTGTAACAGGTCAACAAGAAATGCATTTTTTTAATAATGGGGAGATTTTAGCAAGCAATTGTGTTGTGTAATTTCCATAACCATTTATTAAGTATATACTATATGGAGAAATGTGTGTGACAATTGCTGAGGATGCAACTGAGGGAATAAGATATAAAATATTATTTTTCTAAAAAGATAATTTTTAGAACATTATTAAGAAACCCATGCTTTTGACTTAAAGTTTGGAAAGCTTTGGATCATTAAAAGCTCACATGCAGTGATGTAAACATTTTAAGGGAAAGTCTAAATTTTAATATATTAACATATAGTTCATTAAATATCTTAATGATAAAACCAATGTTAATCTATATAAAATTTTAAAATAAATCTATTAAAATAATCTGAAAATAAGTTTACAACCTAATCAATAGTAATTTATTTTATATATATATATATATTTTTTTTTTTAGAAAAATTTTTTCCGTGGTTCCATAATTCATGTTCTTGCTCTCTCCCCACCCTCTAGAAATTGATGCATATTTCCACTGGTTTCTTCCTGTGTCATCGATCAAGACTTATTTCCATATTATTGATAATTGTTCTAGGGTGGTCATTAAGAGTCTACATCCTAATCTTGTCCACATCAACCCATGTGTTCAAGCAGTTATTTTTTTTCTATGTTTGCACTCCTGTAGTTCTTCCTGTGAATGTGGGTAGCGTTCTTTTCTATAAATCCCTCAGAATTGTTCTGGGTCATTGGATTGCATACATTCAATTTTACCATAGTGTATCAGTCTCTGTGTATAATGTTCTCCTGGTTCTGTTCATTTCATTCTGCATCAATTCCTGGTTCCAGTTCACATGGAATTCCTCCAATTTATTATTCCTTTGAGCACAATAGTATTCCATCACCAGCAGATACCACAATTTGTTCAGCCATTCCCCAATTGAAGGGCATACAGTTTTCCAGTTTTTTTGTCATCACAAAGAACGCAGCTATACATATTTTTGTACATGTCTTTTTCCCTATTTTCTCTTTGGGGTACAAACCCAGCAATGATATGGCTGGATCAAAGGGTAGGCATTCTTTTAGTGCTCTTTAGTCAGAGTTCGAAATTGCCATCCAGAATGGTTGTTTCAATTTACAACTCCACCAGCAGTGCATTAATGTCCCAATTTTGCCACATCCCCTCCAACATTCATTATTCTCCTCTGCTGTCATTTTAGCCCAATCTGTTGGATGTGAATTGATACCTCAAGAGTTGTTTTGATTTGCATTTCTCTAGTTATTAGAGATTTAGAACACTTTCTCATGTGCTTATTGATAGTTTTGATTTCTTTATCTGAAAATTGCCTATTCATGTCCCTTGCCCATTTATCGATTGGAGAATGGCTTGATTTTTTGTACAATTGATTTAGCTCTTTGTATATTTGAGTAATTAGACCTTTGTCAGATTTTTTTGTTATAAAGGTTTTTCCCCACTTTGTTGTTTCCCTTCTGATTTTAGTTGTATTGTTTTTGTTTGTACAAAACCTTTTTAACTTAATGTAATAGAAAGTATTTATTTTCCATTTTGTAATTTTAAAAAAATAGTGATATATTGATTATATTGAACAAAATTTCATTTTTTCTTTGCTTAATGAGTATTAATTTAAACATTTTATGAATAGAAAATATAAAACTATGGAACGCATAGAATTATAGGATGGCTACATCTGAAATGTAGAAAATGTTTACTTTGAGCTATTTAAAGGCTAATTATACACTTAATTTAACTAATAATTGAAGTATTGATTATTGTCATAATATTAACATATGTTTAATAAAGAACACAATCATAGCTTTTATGCTGTTAGTGATCATTGATTATTAAAGGTAAATTAATAATAAATTTTGATAAGAGAAAGAAATTAATAAATAACATTTACATAGCACTTATTATTGATCTCATGAGTTAGATGATGAATCTAACTACTTTTTTTTAAACCTTTACCTTCCATCTTGGAGTCAATACTATGTATTGGCTCCAAGGCAGAAGAGTGGTAAGGGCTAGGCAATGGGGGTTAAGTGACTTTCCCAGGGTCACAAACTGGGAAGTGTCTGAGGTCAGATTTGAACCTAGGACCTCCCAACTCTAGCCCTCGCTCCTAATCCACTGAGCTACCTAGCTGTCCCTAATAGATCACATTTTTGAAGCTAAGAGAATGAAAAAATGAAAAGAAAATATAATTAAGAAGCCTTAATCATAATCTAACCCAAACCTCTCATTTTACAAATGAAGAACTGAGTTCTAGAGAGGATTAGTGGATTCCAAAAGTTTGAACCCATGTTACCTTCCATGTTATAAATGAGGAAACTGAACCATAGAAACTATGAGCAGTGGAACTAAGAGTCAAATTCAGTCACTTAACTTTCAGTTTAGGGCTTTCTTTCAATCTATAAATGTAGGGGCTGGATTAGTTTCACTGTGAGGACCCTTTCTTATATTAGTTTCTGAAAACAAAGATAACTTTGTCATTCTCTTCTCAGATCATTAAATTTGCTTTTACCTGTGTAAGCTTTCACAATATACCACATAGCTTTTTGTTTTTGTTAAAAATCTTTAACTAAATATTTAGCCATATGCAGTACAGTTCTTGGATAATGTGATCTAACAAATCTGAATTAGAATTATATTCAAAATTGCACATAAAAATAATTTAGCACCTCCATCAATTTATTCTTTCTCAGTAGGAAACAGAATAATACAGCATTAAAAATATGCTGAATACATTAGTAAATTATAGTAGACAGAATCAAACAGCTTATGGAAAAAAAGGTGAATAGAAGCTAATTCTGCTGAGAGCATATTAATATATTTAGTGCAGCCAAAGATCATAATGGAGCTACCAGTGGGAAACCTTGTAAAGTCATAAAATGTACAATATGCCCTCCAATTAAAAAATATATATATATATATATTAGGTTGTATAATTCACTTAAAGTGATCTAACATGGCCTACAGGACACAAGGTGAGCAACTAGACTCAGGAAAATCAAGGTTATTCTGGACAAATCGATCAACATCCCAGACCTTCCTTTGTAGGATAAGGGCAGATCAGCTTTGACAAATAAAGATTTCCCTTAATATAATAAGACTAAGCTAAAAATAATAAATAACAGGGTGTGAAGAAAATATATTATTTCATCAAAAAACAAACAGTTATTGAACATATGGTACATTCATTGCAAATGACACAGAAGAGCAAGAAACATGATTCAGGACAAAAGAATTACATTTAAAATTACCTCCCACAGTTGTGATCTGATCCAGCCATTCTAGAGGGTACTTTGGAACCCTAAAATTGTGCATACCCTGTGAACCACCAATATCATTACTAGGTCTGTTTCCAAAAGAGATTTTAAAAAGGGGGAAGTACCTATCTGTACAAAAATATTTATTGCACCTCTTTTTGTGATAGCAAAGAATTGGAAATTGAGGAATTGTTCATTGTTGTAGTGGAATGGCTGAATAAGTTGTCATATAGGATTGTGATTGAATATTGCACAATAAGAAATGATAAGCAGGATGATTTTAGAAAAATCCGGAAAGACTTATATGAACTGATACAGTGAAGTGAATAGAACCAGAAGAATATTGTACACAGTGGTAGCAATATTTTTTGATGAACAACCAAAGACAATCCCAGAGACTCATGATGAAAAATGACACCTGTACTCTGAGAAAGAACTGATAGAATCTGAATGCAGACTGAAACAATATATTTCACTTTCTTCTTTTTTCTTTTATTTGAGATCTCTTCTACAAAATTACTAATATGCAAAATGGATTAAATGATTATACATGTATAAACTATAGCAGATTTATTACTATCTCCAAAAGATAAGGAAGGGACAGTGGGAAAGAGGGAGAAAATTTGGAACACATTTTTTAATTAATGTTAAAAATCATTTTTACGTGTAATTGTGGAAAAATAAAATGTTATTTTATAACTTGCCTCCCACATTGGTGGTTTAATACCAAGCTGATTTATTCTATGAGGACATTGATCATTTCCCTTTTTGGTTCTGACTTTCTTTTTTTTCCAAATATTTTCCCTATATCTTTTTGTTTTAGAATCTTACTTTCTGCCTGAGGATCAATGCTAAGTATTGGTTACAAGGAAGAAGAGAATTAAGTGCTAGGCAACTAGAGTTAAGTGATTTGCCTCTTCTCTGAAACCAAATTTGAACCTAGGATATCCCATTTCCAGACCTGGTTCTCTACCCATTGAACCACCTAGATGCCCCTCCCTAGAAGTCTTCAAGGTTACCATTTGAATATCTCTTTATGACTTTTCCAATTGCCATACACATTACCTTGTGCTGCACTGTGTGTGCATGTTAGTGTATAGTAGCATAAACTATTTTAGGATACACTTTCTCTCTGTGGTTTATCCTTTATAAACTGTTAAGAAACTCAGGCTCCTGTCTGTGTCAGTGGAGGATCCTTTCAATGTAACTTCCCTGCCTTGCAATTGAATAAAAGTGAATGTTGGAAAAGACTTGGCAATTCAAAATGATTTTAAAGCACATATTCCATATAATAAATTTTGCTAGCAGGAGACAAAGTAACAAAAAATGAATGTAGTCGCTGCCTTCAAGCACTATACATTCTATTGTAGGTAGAGGTGGGGATGTATCATATATAAGATATGTAGATATGAGATAATTTGAGGAGGGATCAATAACCAAGAAGTGTGGATATTTTAGATAATGAAAGGCTGTGGTGTTTCTTTCTAAATTACATAAGAAAAGCAACTCAACTGGCCCAAAGCTTTAAACTTCTAGCTTAGCACAACAGAAGTGCTAAAATTAATAGTTTGGCTATATAATGAAAATTATAAATCTTTTATTTATAAAAGAAGTAAAAGTAGAGAAATACAAAGAATAGAAAAGACATTAACCTATCTAACTAAATATTGTTCCAGTGCTTGACTCAGCCAGGACTTGTTATCCTTCAATCAGAATTAAACTATTTCCAGAAGACAGTAAGGGAAAACAGCTATCCCTCACCCAAGTTCCCTCCAAGAGGCAGGTGAAGACAATGACTGGAGCTGGAGGTGACTCCTGAGGCTGACTTTCTTCCTTGAGCTGACCTTCTTCTTGAAGCCGACTTCCTTCTTGGAATGACTCTCTTCTTGGAGTTCACTCTCTCCTAGCCTCCTTCACCAGACTGCCTGCTTTTATGGTGGTTTCCTGTCCCTGCCCTTTTCCATGGGGGACAATCACAGTTTCCAAATTATCTGAGCTGTCACCTATGGATTCACACCTTTCTGAGTGTGTGAACTCTTCTTCTCAACTAGCATCAAATAAGGTGTAAACTAAATGGTTTGTGAGCTCCTCCACTTAGTTGAGCTTGTGTTGATTCAGTCAAAAGGTAGACAAAGGAGAGCTAATCCTGTCCTCACAATCTAGTGAGGTACTAAGTAGGGGTACTTAAGTTATTGTCAAATTTTTAACTCCAACTAGACAAAGAGACCAAAGGATTCACTTTTCACAAGTGTGAACTCAAAGAGGACCAAGAATTCCCTTTTATAATGTGGACTTGTTATTGTTGTTCAGTTGTTTCTGTCATGTCTGACTTTTCATGGCCCCATTTGTGGTTTTCTAGGTAAAGACACTAGAGGACTTTTCTATGTCCTTCTCCAGTCCATTTTACAGATGAGGAACTGAGGGACCTGACTGGCCAGGATTGGGACTCACAGTTAGTAAGTAACTGAGGCCAGATTTGCACTCAGGAAGATGAGTCCTCCTGATTCCATGTCCAGGATTCTGTCCACTGAACCATCTGATTGTCCCTTAGCATAGGTGATAGATAAAAGTTCATTTGCTGGTTGGTCAGTCCTTTGTGATGAGCCTCTCTGAAACTGACTAGGCTGGTTTTCAAACAAACAAGTCAGTAATTATTGCCATTCCAACTTCATACAAACTTTCAGAGTTTGTACTTAGAGCTTCAATTGCAAATGTAGAAGTAAACCACTAGATTTGAAATTCAGAAGGTCTTTGGTTGACATAACATTCTGTATAACTGTGAGCAAGATACCCGACCCAGTGTGTGAGCAGTTTCCTCATCCATAAAATACTGCTGGGGCTTGTGCTTTCTTGAAAGAGTTGTTATGAGGAAAGTACACTGAAATTCCTAAACTGACATAAATGTGGAGTATTATTATTACTTATTTGGCAATTTCGAGTCATAGTGAAGATTCTAATTACCTCAAAACATTCACATACATACTGCCAGCTCTATTGTCATTTTGGTGACAGTAATAGGAAACTATAAGTTACAATTTGTCAATTAATTCCCTTTATTATACAGTATTAGGAGTTTAATAATTCAAAGGCTGGATAGTGGAAACAAAAGTTGGCTTATTCTCATATATCAAATCATCATTCTATTCCCAACTTTTATCTACATTCCACTATTAATAATGTTCTCTCTACTGAACTACATTGACTTCAAAAGCTTATATTTCCTCATTTTTAACCAGTATTACCCAGAGATTTTTTTTAAAGCCTTACTTTCCATCTTGGAGCCAATACTGAGTATTGGCTCCAAGACAGAAGAGTGGTAAGGGTAGGAAATGGGGTTCAAGTGACTTGCCCAGGGTCACATAGCTGGGAAGTGTCTGAGGCCAGATTTGAACCTAGGACCTCCCGTCTCTAGGCCTGCCTCTCAAACCACTGAGCTACCGAACTGCCTTCCACAGAGACTTTTTAAAGGTTTTTTATATCAAAATTTCCAATATTCAGCTTAATTACTCAAATTAGTTCCTTCACTTTCAGCCTTTTAGCTAATGGAAATATTAGAGGTTATGGTTATTTTAAGCTATATTTATTTCTTTCCCTGATGTCAGATATCTATGCTCTGGTAAACATGGATATATTTATTGAACAAGACATCTCCTGGTTGATCTTTCTAACAAGAAACTCAATCATTTTGCCTGAGGCATTCTCTATTTGCCTACAATGCTCAACTACTCATCTCCTTGGCTTCCTTAAAGTCCTAACTAAAATCTACAGGAAGCTTCACTAGATCTTTTTTATTTCTAGTGCCTTCCTTCTGTTACTTATTTCTTCTTTTTCCTGTGTATAGCTTGTTTTGTGTGTGTGTGTATATCTATATCTATATATATCTATATCTATATATGCATGCATGTATATTGTCTCCTCTATTAGATATAAACTCCTAGAAGACAGGGATTGTTTTTTAACTTCTTTTGTATCCCCAGCACTTAGTACAATGCCTGAAACATGTTAGGTGATTAAATGTTTCTTGATTAATTGATTTGTAATAGCACATCCATTTCCACAGGTGAGTGAATTTCAGTGTATGATATATTAAGGGAAAAGAAACATAAGAACTATGATTCATATTCAAGGGAACAAAACCTAGTCCACTGTGTTCTGAATTTCTGGGAAGCTTATGTTTATCACAAATTCATTTTCACAAATCAATTGCATGAAATGGTTACTGAGCTCATTTGGATTATGCCCCCCTTCTTTATCATTCCTACTCTCTATTTGTTCTTCCCTATCTCTGCTAAGTTTTAGATGGTCAAGATTTGTTATGGTTTGTACTCCATGCCACCAAGAAGTTGAGAATCAAAAACAAGCAACTTTGGAAAGCTGACCTACTAAATCACAAAGTTAAAAAATGAGCCAAAGCTTCAAAATTTTAGATTTACAGTCATACAAATATTTCAATTGATTTATTAAGATTTTGGAATCATTTAAAAAGATGATATTTTCATCTTGGTAAAAAGTAAGTTGTATTAGGAAAAAGAAAATCCCATAATTGGGAAATGCTTGCCTTAGCAATGACCCATAAACCAATTGTGAGGAAGTATGGTGTCAGTCAGTTACCTCTTTGCTGCAATGTGTCATGCAATATAATTCTGTCACTAAATTAATTTTCAGTGATAAAATGATAGAAAAGAAATTTACAGTTGTCTGAAACAGACATTTCTCTACTTAAACAGTTTTTACTCATTATTCAAAAACATATATCCAAGGCTTCTCTGAAGCCTTAATGGGCCATGGAGATGAGGCTAGGCTCTCTAAAACTGACAATAGACCAAAATTCTGTCACTTTTAATAGGCAGAAACAATTTCAAGTATTGGTATGGCGATACATGTCTGTCATCTCAGGATCAACCTAGTCACATTTTGAGGGATTTTGAGTCATACTGACTAGAGAGTCATGAATAGTTTCACTAAATCCTCTAGAGTCATGATGGTGAACCAATGGCACATGTGCCAAAGATGTGTAAAAACCTCTCTGTGGGCATGCATGCCAAGGACCCAGTGTGCCAAGGACCCAGTGCACCTGTCCCTGCAGCACACAGTTCTCCAGAGTTCCTAATTAAAAAGTCAGAGGTAGGTACAGCTGGGCTGTTCCCCCTCCTTTTCTCCACATGTGCCTGAATATATCACCCCCCCTCCTGCCCAGCAGTCAAATGGGAGTGCTTCCTCCCTGCCCTGGGTGGAGTAAGGGGGGGAAGTGGGGTGCACCTGGTACTCAGTGGGGGAGGGGCACAGAATGTGGTCTCTGGGGGACATGGGTATGGCACTTGGTCTGGGGGCATGGGGGTAGATCCTGGCACTCCATCTCTAAAAGGTTCACCATCACTGCTCTAGAGGAAGGTTGATTCAATCATGTAGGCCTCATCCTTCATATATGGAGAGGGATTAATCAAACTATTCAAATGACAGATGCTTGCTGTTTTAAAATTCCTGAATGCCAAATTTTCTACATCACTGTTCTATAATAACCTATCACCCCAAATGCCTTGGTCTGTGAGTATAGAAGCGTAATTATTGTAGCCTACCTTGTGGTATTTTGAGATAAGAAGATGCTTAATAGATTGAATTCAACTGAACAAGCATTTATTAAGCATCTGTTAAGTGATAGGCAATGTGCTTGGCACTGAGAATACAAAGACAAAAAGAAAAGAGTTTATTCATTCCATGGAATTAATTGGAGCCGTGTAGATTTACACTGCTGAAGGAAGTTTCAATACCTGAAACTATTCTTGTGATAATGAATGATTCCAGATCTTCCAAAAAAAAACAAAACAAGTAGACATTTTTTCTAGCCTCCAAAGTACATTGCAGAGATGGAATATTGGCTAGTGTTATATTTTCTCTTTCTGTCAGTGTTTTTTTCTACTCTATCCTCTTTCTATATTATTAGTTCTTTGAAAATATGAAGTAAGGTTTTCCAAGGAGGTCAGGGAAAAAGGAAAAGAACATGTAATGTTACAAAATATTTATAGCTACTCATAAAGAACCAGAGGGCAGCTGGGTGGCTCAGTGGATTGAGAGCCAGGCCTAGAGACTGGAGGTCCTAGGTTCAAGTCCGGCCTCGGGCACTTCCAGCTGTGTGACCTTGGGCAAGTCACTTGACCCTATCGCCCATCCTTACCACTCCTGGGCTAAGGACGGTCCCTAGCCAGGATGAAAAAGGAGGAGGGTTGGGCGTGGGGCTAGCAACTCCACCCTGTAAAAACTACATCTGCTAAAGAAACTGCAACCTAAAGTAGGGGCAACTGGGCTAGCTCAGTGGATTAAGAGCCAGGCCTAGAGACGAAAGGTCCTAGGTTCAAATCCGGGCTCAGACACTTCCCAGCTGAGTGACCCTGAGCGACCCATTGCCTACTGGTTGTGGCCCTATGCTCCTAGAATGGAGTCCCAGGATAAAAAAAAAATAAAGAACCAGATATCAAAAGGATTCCCATCACTTGGGGAGTGACTAAACACACTGTGGGATATAGTTGGGATGGAATACTACTCTGCCATAAGGAATAATGAGCAGGCTAATTAAAAAAATGGAAAGATGTACATGAGATTATAAACAGTGAAATGAATAGAATCAAGAGAACATTATTCATAGTTACAGATTTAATAACTTGAAGAATATTGAAGGACTTGAAGCATAACTGGAAGAATAACTTGTGAATGTTATCCCAACAGAATGAGCTGAAAAATGGAAACTTGAAAATCACAATTTATATATACAATATTTGTCTCTTGGATGATATCTTCTTTGATGCAGAGAGGTACTGAGATATCTGTAAATAAATTCTATTTAAAAATAAAAGAAAATATGAAGCAAAGAAAGCTAATTCTTTTGTAGATATAGACCTATAAGAAAGTCATTTCCATTCATTAAAAAATTTAAAAATCACATTCAAAGAAAAGGTGAAATACTTCATATCTTTAATTTAAGTATTAGTGCTATCAGGAATATATCATTTTTAGTTTTTAGTCTGAGTGAATAGGGATAGGCATTGGGACTAAGATTTCAATGGTAGAGAGAACTCAAAGGTGGGGAAATACTCTTTGCCAATTTATGTTAATTTGAATTCGTGTTCTCTGAAACTTAAAGTCTTCACATCCAGGGGTGGAGCCAAGATGGAGGAGTAACTAGGGCAGCAGCTCGCTGTTTCCCCAAGAAAATCCTCTCAGACCAAGAGTAAAATATTGCCACAAAATGAATACAGTAGTGAAAGAACCAACAAAGAGACAGAGGAAAATAACCTTCAAAAAAGAAAAACTTGAAAGGTAGGCAGAGAACATCTGGGGCACTGGGGTTAGAGGGGAGCAGATCAAACAAGAAGCATAGCAACAAGTGAAGATCAATCAAAGAGCAAACCACATACCCCACCACCCCAACTCATTTGCTCTCACAGATTCATGAAATTAAGGCCAAGCAAAATCAGAGCCTTCCAGGTAATTAGTATTTCAAGCCAACTAACATCCCTTGAAATTGAAAATCTGTGGAGAATTATGGAATCCCAGCCCAAGGTAATCTGGGGTGAAGGGGGCCAATCAATGTGGGCCCAGAGCAAATCCAAGAATCCCATGCTGGACTTGGGGTGAGGACATAATCCATGGTTTGGGTTGAGGACACAGTTCTCAGGGGAAGCCTTCCTGGGACGTTTTTTACCAAAACTAGGAGTGGAGCTCCTGGACAGAACAATCAGGGGTGTTCCAGATTGAATCAAGAACACTTTGAGACCAAAAATGTTAGCCTAAGCTTGGGGATAGAATCTGATTATTACCTGACCTAATCAAGTTCAGACTGAGATCAAAAGCTTATACCCAAACCTAAGGAAACTCTTTAAGCTATCAGTATCTTAAGGGTCAATTGAATCAGCAGGGGCAGGTGGATATCAGAGCTCTCAGCCCTCAAGACCATTGGCTAAACTAATAACAACCCAGAAAATAAGTTGAACATAACATCAAGAAAAGAGTGAAGTTTAGGTGGGTCTCCCAACTCCTCAGAAAACAGAGCCTACCTATAATTAGGTAGGAAAAATGAACAATCAAAAAAGCACATAACTCCAAAGAATTTTATGGAGTCAAAGAGCAAGGTGCAGAAACAGAAGGGGATAGTGAAAGCAAAGGAAATATACCCAAAATCCAAAAGAAAAATATGGATGGAACAAAGATTCTTGAAGAGCTCAAAACAGACTTCAAAAACCAATTATGAGAGGTAGAGGAAAAGTGGGGAAGAGAAATGAAAGTAATGCAAGAAGAAAGAAAAGTGATGCAAGGAGAAATGAAAGTGATGCAAGAAGCAATGGGCCAACTGAAAAAGGAGAACCAAAAACTGACAGGGGAAAACCAGATCTTAAAAATCAGAATTGACCATCTAGAAACTAATGATTTCATGAGAAATCTATTAACAATTAAGCAGAATCAAAGAAATGAAAAAAAAAACAGAGGAAAGCATCTTACTGAAAAAAACAACTGACCTAGAAAACAGATCTAGGAGAGACAATCTGAGAATTACTGGATTACCTGAAAGCCATGATGAAGAAAAAACCGTCGATATCATATTACAAGAAATTGTCAAAGAAAACTGCCCAGAGATCCTTGACAAGAAAATAAAATTGAAATTTAAAGAATTCACAGATTACCTCCAGAAAGAAATCCTCAATTGACGACTTCCAGGAATGTAATAGCCAAATTCAAGAGCCATCAAAAGTCAAGGAAAAGATACTTCAGACAGCCAGAAAGAAACCATTCAAATACAATGGAGCTAAAATCAGGATCACTCAGGACCTAGGGACTTCTACATTAAAGGATCAAAAGGCATGGAATAGGATAGTCAGAAAAGTGAAAGATTTGGGTTTACAAGCCAGAGTGATCTATCCAGCAAAATTGAGTATACTCTTTCAGGGGAAAAATGTCCATTCAATAAAATAGATTTCTAAGAATTCCTGAGGAATAAGCCAGACCTAAATAAAAATTTTGAAGGGGAAATATGAGACACAAGAGAAGCCCAGAAATGTAAGAAAAAGAAAATTTAAAGGACTCATTAAGGTAAAAATGTTTATATGTGTATATGGAAAGAGGATTTATATAGTTCTCAAAATTTACTCTCAGTAGTAGAGAGGATAGAAGTAATTTACTCAGAAAGAAGGTGGAAAAGTAAGCTGATTATGATAAGTATATGATGATATGATATATATGTAAATGTGATGATATGGAATAATATGTATGTATGATATGTATGTATATATGAATGACATGTAAAAATCAATCAAGGGCTAAAATATAGGGTTGCACTGAGAGGAAGGGGAAGGGAGACTTAGAATGGGTTAATTATATAACATAAGGAAGTAAGAAAAATCAATACAGAGAAGGGAAGATAAGGGTGGTGATGGTCAATTCTTAAAGTTTATTCTATTTGTAACTGCCTCAGAGAGGGAAAAACAAATATACTCAGTGGGACATAGAATTCTGTCTTACCCTACAGAGAAGTAGAAGAAGAACAAGACAGGGGAAGCAGAGGGTAATAGAAGGGAGGGAGAACTGGAAAGATGACAAAAAAGCAAAATAGAGTGAAAGGGAATAGAGCAGGATCTAAAGGGGTTAATAAAATGGAGGGCAATGCACAGTTAATTAATATGAATGGGATGAACTCACCCATTAGACAGAAGTAGATAGCAGAGTAGATTAAAAACCAGAATCCTATCCTACTATATGTTGTTTACAAGGAACACATTTGAGGCAGGGTGACACACTCACAGATTCAAAGTAAAAGGCTGGAGCAGAATATATTATGCATCATCTAAGGTAAAAAAAAAAGCAGGAATAGCAATCATGATACCAGAAAGAGCCAAAAAAGAAAGTGATCTGATTAAAAGAGATAAGGAAGGATATTACATTTTGTTAAAAGGTACTATAAACAATGAATTAATATCATCACTAAACATCTATGCAACAAATGGTATAGTGTCCAGATTTCTAAAGGACAAATTGAAGTAGCTCAAGGAGGAAATAGATAATAAGACCATGATAGTGGGGTGTCTTAACTTTCCCCTCTCAGAACTAGATAAATTGAACCAAAAAATAAATAAGAAAGAAGGGGAATAAATGAAATGCTAGAAAAATTAGAATATATAGATATCTGGAGAAAATTGAACAGGGATAAAAAGGAATAGATCTTCTTCTCAGTAGTACAAGGTATATATACAAAGACTGACCATGTACTAGGGCAGTGATGAGCAAACTTTTTAAAGAGGGGGCCAAAGGAAAGGAAATGCTCATCTGTCAGTCTGTTTCTAAGGCAATTCTTTCGAAGTTTCATTGTATTGAATCCTACTCATTGTATTCCTCAGATTAGGAATAATGTCGCTCTGCAGGATAGAACATTTCAGGGTGCCCACATCTAGTTCTTGGGCCATAGTTTGCCCATCACTGTACTAGGGCATGTAAATATTGCGAACAACTACAGAAAAGCAGAAATAATAAATGCAGTAAATCATAATGCAGCAAAAATTATAATTAACAAGGGTCCATGGTAAGGCAAATTTAAAGTTAATTGGAAACTAATCTAATTCTTTAAAACAGGTGGTTCAAAGAAGAAATCATAAACTATTACAGACTTCATTAAAGAGAATGACAATGAGGAGACATCATATCGAAACCTATGGGATATAGCTAAAGCAGTAGTCAGGGGAAAATTTATATCCTAAGTGCCTATACCAAGAAAATAGAGAGGGCAGAGATCAATGAATTGGGCTTGCAACTTAAAAAATTAGAAAAAGAACAAATGTATAATCTCCAGATAAAAATTAAATTGGAAATCCAAAAAATTAAAGGAGAAATTAATCAAATTGGAAGTAAAAGAACTATTGAACTAATAAATAAGACTAGGAACTGATACTTAAAAAAAGATAAACTACTAGTGAATCTAATAAAAAAAGAAATAAGAAAATAAGTTTCCAGTATCAAAGATTAAAGGGGCAATCTCACCTATAATGAAGAGGAAATTAAGGCAATTATTAAAAACTTCTTTGCTTAATTATATGGCAATCTAGTTGAAATGGGTGAATATTTACAAAAATATAAATTTCCTAGATTAACAAAAGAGGAAAGAGAATTCTTAAACAATCCCATCTCAGAAAAAGAAATTGAACAAGGCATTGAGGAACTTCCTAAGAAAAAATCCCCAGGGCCAGATGGATTCACAAGTGAATTCTATCAAATATTTAAACAAACAATCCCAATACTTTTAAAATTATACCAAGATAAATTCAAAATAGCTAAATGACTTAAATATAAAGAGTGAAATCATAAATAAATTAGGTGAACATAGATTAGTATACCTGTCAGATCTGTGGTAAAGGAAGGAATTTAAGACCAAACAAGAGATAGGGAACATTGCAAAATATAAAATGAATGACTTTGATTATATCAATTTTTTTTTAAAAAAGTACAAACAAAACAAATGCAACCAAAATTAGAAAGAAAGCAACAAACTGGGAGAACATTTTTATAACAATACTCTCTGACAAAGGTTTAATTTCCCAAATATGTGATGAACTAAGTCAAATTAACAAAAAAAAAGCCATTCCCCAATCTACAAATGGTCAAAAGACATAAATAGGCAGTTTTCACAGGATGAAATAAAACCTATCAATAAGCACATGAAAAAGTGTTCTAATTCCCTCCTGATTGGAGAAATGCAAATTAAAACAACTCTGAGGTACCACCCTACACCTAGCCAATTGGCTAATATTGACAGCAAAGGCAAGCAATAAAAGTTGGAGGGGATGCAGCAAAATTGGGACACTAATACATTGCTGATGGAGTGGTGAATTGGTCCAACCATTTTGGAGGACCAAAATGGAACTATGCACAAAGTTATTTAAATGAATGCTGAATCTTGGATCTAGCCATACCACTTCTGGGTTAATACATCAAAGATATAATAAGGAAAAAAGACTTGTACAAAAATATTCATAGCCTCACTCTATGTGGTAGTAAAAAATTGGAAAATGAGGGGGTGTCCATAGATTGAGGAATGGCTGAATAAATTGTGGTATATGTTGGTGATGGAATATTATTGTGCTGAAAGAATAAAGAAATGGATGAATTCCATGTGAACTGGAACAATCTCCAGGAATTGATGCAGAATGAAAGGAGCAGAACCAGGAGAACGTTGTTCACAGACACTGATATATTATGGCAAAATAAAATATAATGGACTTTTCTACCAAGAGCAATTCAATGACCCAGGACAATCCAGTGGAACCAGAAATGCATTAGAAAAATATATTATTGACCACATACTGCAATGGGGATGTGATTAGGGTTCTGATGTTAAAGAATCGCTCTACTGCAAATATGATTAACATGGAAATAGGTTTTGAACAATGATATGTTTATAATCCAGTGGAACTGTTTGTCAGATTTGGGAAGGGGAAGGAGAAATGGGAGGGAGTTGTGGGGGAGAGGAGGAATCATGAATCATGTAATCATGGAAAAATATTCTAAATAAGAATTTAAAAAAAGAAAGAAACAAAGTCTTGGAGAATTCTCTAGAATATTGAGCAGTTATTTTACTTGTTTAAGGTCATATGTCTCATATATGTCAGAATCTAGATTTTAACCCAGCTTGGTCTTTGTGACTTTGTCTTTCTCTATTGCATACCCCAAGCTGCCTCTTTTAATGATCTTTTCATATGGAATATATGGTATCAAAATTATCCCAAGATATCTTATCCTATAAATCTATTCTATTCCATTAGAAATTCAACCCCTATTATTTATTAGGTGTTGTTCTAGGTTCTGAAGAGTCAAAATAAAAAAAATACAATTTCTGCTCTCAAGTAGGAGATGGCAGGCAGGGAGTAGTTGTGGTGCTAGGTAAAATGTGATAGGTCTCTGAAAGACTGATATAATGTTTTGGGAAAATCCAAGAAAATTCTACTCAAGTTCTGGAGGTTTGTTCAATGAGATGCTTTACAGTTAATTTGCATGAGTCATAAAATCTAGAATTTGTATATGCTAAACTGAGAAGGTGGAGAGAGGAACAGTCATTTGGGGATTATCGTAAAATACAATTGAAATAGGAGAGTAAAATTCAATTGGGAAGCATATGCAATGTTACTGAAAATTTGGCCTTCTTCGATGTTGATTTTCAAAGAGCTAATAATAGAGTGTATAGGTTTCTTTTTTGTAGTGCTATTTAAGCATGATGCAATTGATTTTTTTTCCCAGAGCAGGTTGCTAACACTAACTCTGGTGTGTGTAAAATTAATTAGATGTCCAACATGAGATACAAGCCATTTCATCATAGATTTTTTGGTCAACATAATTGTTTTATTACTAGGACAAGCACAACCCTTCTAATGGGTTCTAGAAAGTATTCAAAGATGGGTGGGGGTGTGAATAAGCCAGTACAGCAGATTGGAATGCAGACCATTATCTGTCTGTGTTAAGGCAGATGCAATGCTAATAAAGAATCATACTGGCTTAAAATAGCTTTCATTTGACAGAGCTACCTCGTGCTTATGGAATGCCATGTGCTTAGTGAAGTAAATACCTCACAGAGATTAGGATAACTTTTGCCTACCATATGCCCTATAAATGCTGATAGCTTTTCATCAACACAGACATATTTTTCTTTCACTTCACAAAGCACTTTGCGGAGATAAAATAATATCTGGCTCTTGGTGTATGTATCTAAGTGTGCCTCTTTCTCTATACCTCTTTTCAGGAAATCACAGAAATGACAATCAGGTACTTGGGAAGTTAAAGAAAGAGTTGAATTAAGCTACCCCTCCATGTACTATTTTATCATTATTGACCATGTGATTTTCTTATTCTCTTTATAAAAGTAATGTTCAGTCAACAAACATTTATTAAGAGCCTACTATGTGCCAGACACTAGAGAAAAGAGACAGCAATCAAACTGTCCCTACCATCAAGGAATTTATTATAAATTTAACTGGTCACATCATTGCACAATATTTTTTACCAAACATTTTTTATGTGTTAAGACCAGGACATTCTGAACAATGGCACTTCTAGGGTTTTAAGTGAGATAAATGTTAAACTGTAACTAGTGGCACTTCTTAAGTAGTTAACAACATCACTTATGTGACCAGGAGCTGTCCAATTTGGGAGGCATGACAGAGTCACTATAAATGGCATTATTGGAGTGAATGAATTTTCATAACCCGAATGGCATTTCTACTCAGCATGAATGTTGTCTGAGGATCAATTTCAACTAGTAAAAAGGTCAGTCACTTACTACTTAATTCCCCTGAACCTATTATAGTTTAACCACAGAGAAATCCATCTGAGACGTCCATTGAGTGAGTAAAGCTTTTGAATATGCTAGTCATATCTTTTGCTTTTTATTCAGATAACAATCTTCTAAGGTTTCTCTAATGCATCTTTGAACATTTCTGAAATCCAATTAGACACATATTTTATTATTATTAATGAAAATTATTTTATTTTACAAAGAAAATTTGTAAAGTCAAATGATAAAAGAATGCTAAAATTGCACATAGGTCCAGTATCTAATGTTGATAATCTGAGCATCATTCTTGACTTTTCATCCTTCTTCACATCTCCTTCACATCACAACTAATCTTTGTCTTGTCATTTCTAATTTCACATCTTTCATGCCCTACTTCTCTCCATTCATTCAACTAACATGTTAGTCAAAGTCTTCATTTCCTCTTCACTACATTATTCCAAGAGTTTCTTAATTGCTTCAGGTCTCTCCTACTCCAATCTATCCTCCACACTGTGGCCAAAATAATTTTTCTTCAGGATACCTCTGCCTGATGCCCTTGCTTATTCAAATTCAATGGAGTCCTAATATCCCTACAATCAATTATAAACTTCATTTTTAAAAATGTTTAAAGTCCTATACCAACTAACACAAGAATCAGTGGGTAACATATTTCTTTTTGAACTTTTGACTTCTGTCAAACTATCCTCTCCATTTTTTAATCATAACATTGCATCTCTTGGCTCCTTGCCTTTGCAATGGTCATTCTACATGCTTAGAATTCACTTTTCACATTTGTCAAGTGGAATCCATTTCTTTTTTAAGATTCAGCTCAAGCATCATCTTCTACAAGAAGTCTTTTCTGGACCTTCTCAGCTGCTAATTCTTTCTTAATTCAATTACCTTCAATTTAATTACTTTGTGTGTATATTTATTCATGTTATAATTTTTAATAGATACTTGTCTTCCCTATCAGAATGCAAGCTCAGTGTGAACAAAGAAGGTTTTGTTCTTTGTATTTATGTCTAGACCCTAGTCAGGGCTTGACAGAGTGAGTTCATAAAACATACTTGTTGGTTGAAGGAGGATCAAATGCATATCATAGGGTTATACTAGCCTTTATAGCTTTCCTTCTACTAAATGGAGAATTAACGTGCCAGAGTAGAAGAAATATCTGGCTTTCTTTTGTTCAGAACAAAGGGCTACATCATTGAGTATTAGACTAATAGATAACACTGCAAATTAGAGATAAAATATTCCATTGGTGTTTTTTAATTGTCTTATCTCTTGTCAATGAAAAACAACAAATATTTATTGAGAGTCTACTACGATAAAAGCACTGTGCTACAGAATAATTTATCTATCAGATCTATAGATGAGGGAATTATTTATGACTAAACAAGATATAGAGAACAATTTGAGAAGTAAAGTAGATAATTTTGATTACATTTTAAAACTTTCTTTCAAACAAAACCAATGCAATCAATATTAGAAGGGAAACAAATAACTGATAAAAATTTTAGCAGATATCTTTAATAAAGTCCTCATTTCTCAAATATATAGGGAGTTGAGTCAAATTTATAAGAATATGAGTCATTATCCAATTGAAAAATGGTCAAAGGATATGAATAGACCCTTCTCAGGTGAAGAAATCAAAACCTCTATAGTGCTATTAAAAAGATGCTCCAAATCATTATTGATTAGAGAAATGCAAATTAAAATAACTCTGAGATCTCACCTCACACCTATAAGATTGGCTAATATTATGAAAAAAGAAAATTATAATCCTTGAGGGGATGTGGGAAATTTGGAATATTAATACACTGTTGTTGGAACTATTAAATAATACAACAATTATTGGGAGCAATATGGAACCACAATCACAGGACCATAAAACTCTGCATAGTCTTTTACCCAGAAATGCCATTACTTTGTCTGTTCTCCAAAGAGATCTGAGATAGGGTAAAATGACCTACCTGTACAAAAATCTTTATAGTAGCACTTTTTGTTGTGACAGAATTAGAAACTGAGGGACTGTTTGTCAACTGGATAATGACTGAACAAGTTGTGGTATATAGTTGTAATGGAATACTATTGTACCATAAGAAAGGAAAAACAATGATTTCAGAAAAAAAAAACAACTTACAAAGGCTTGGATGAACTGATATAAAGTAAAGTAAACAGAATCAAGAAAACATTGTCTACAGAAACAGAAATATTGTACAAGGATCAACTGTAAAATATTATGTAATGGATATGTAAAGGATAAACTTAGATATGATCAGTAATGAAAGTATCAAGGACAACCTAAAAGGACTCATGATGGAAAATGCTATCCACAGCCACAGAAGAAACTGTCAGAGAATGAATTTAGATTGAACCATACCATTTCTCACATTGATTTCTTTCATGAATTTTTTCTTGCATGTGGGATTTACGTCTACTTTCATAACACTAAAAATATGGAAATGTTGTTGTATGGCAACACTGGAATAATTTAGATTCTTTATTATCTGGGGAGGGGAGGGAGTATGGGAGAAAATCTGGACTGATTGCAAAAGGTCAGAAAATCATTGTTAAAATTATTTATACATGTAATTACAAAAAAAGAAATAATTACCATACAAGGTGTTGGGCAAGATTTATACTCTATCAGGAAGAGAAGAATATGTATGCATGTATGTAAATATGAGAGAGAGAGAGAGGTTGCAAAATTTATATACTTAAATGTGAATTAAATAGAAAAGAGATGCAATAGCATTTTAGGAGGGGGGCACTAATATTCAGGAAACCTGTGGAAGGCCCATTGAAAAGATACATAAGATGAGTCTTAAAGGGGATTTGGGGTTCCATGGGTTGGAGGTGAAAGGTAAGAATATTTCAAGCAAGAACATCACTCTGGAAAAGCATAGAGAAAGAAAAATGGAATTTCCTATATTCAGAAAATAGCAAGCATGCCACATTGGGTAGAGAACTTTAATTGGTATGATAATCAACATATAAGGAAAAGATGGCTTGCAGTTATATAGCAAAAGGCTTTAACTGTCAAATTTTGGGATGCGTATTTAAATGATTTGGTCAAAGCAATCTTAAGGGAATAATCCAATACAAAATAGTTGTAGCTAGTGGCAAAGGATAATATCCAGTAGGGTAAGGGAAACCATGATAATAGCTTTCAACAATTTTCAACTTTTATCTCTTCAGCATTATTTGTGTAAGAAAATAAACTTTCTTCAGCATATGCAAAATCTATACTCAGGAACATTCTATTATGCAAAATGAATAAAGAAAGTTGGAATGGAGAAAACAAAAACAAAAAAAGGTCCACAATTACTTTGGGATGAGATTTCTAAAAAAAATCTTCATTTCAAAAAAATTCCATAAATGCCCACATTAAACTCTGTCACTCAGTTCTCTGTCATTCACTGTAAATTGTAGAGAATATATTGTACAGATTGCAATTACATTTTAAAGCTTTAAGTGCAAAGCTCTTCTTTGTTCTGAAATCCCATTAAAATGGATTACTTATGCTAATTGCTGCCTATTAGAAGGACCCAATGCTCTTAGCCTTTTCTACTAAACACAAGTGTATATCTTTGCATTCTGTCTGATAGCCAACTGAAAGTCAAAACTATTCTGCATGTAGTCAAGTTACCTTCTTTTCTCTGATACATTCTGGAATTGGACACTATAGGAACTACAAAAAGTACCAGAAAAAAGGATAATACTTTTTATGAATGGTCTTCTGAATCCAGATTGTGTAAATTAAAGTTGAACATCAATTTTTTAGTTTATAATGCGTATACCATAAATTAATTCATTTTTTCAAAAACTGTAACTCAGAAAATAAAAGTTTTACAAATCAATTCATAGTTACCTTTAACACAGAAAATGCTGAAGTTGAAAGCAAATGCTTATACAGAATTTTGAGATCTAATGATGAAAGAAACTTCAAGATGTCAAAAAATTAACTAAGATAGCCTCTAACCTGAAAGTGAAACAATTGAATACTACAAAGACAATCCCAAACCTCCACATATTTTAGGAATTACCAACTCACATTATTCTTTTAAATTACCAACTGCTTTAAACCCTTCTAATAATCCAAACACTGTTGTATTTTTATTTTGAATTGTTTTAATAATTGTGGAAATTTTTAAAATATTCTACCTACATAATTTTTGTATCCTTCTCTATAACAGTGTCCTCAGACTATACCTTTCACACCAGATCTATAGATCTATCATAGCCAAACTGTAGCTGTTTGAAACATCTAGTTTCTGTATTAAAACTGTATGTCATACTAAAGACTCTATAGAAATCCTATCCTAATTACTAATAGGAATATATGTAAGTGGTCCTGGATTTGATAAGCTGTGCTAAAGGAATGAAAGCCATAATTGGTTTTTAGTTCGTTCAAGGATACAACTACTGGAGTTACTTTGTGAAATTCAACATAGCAAAGTATAGAAAATTTCATCAGCAAAAAGATAGCAATAAGATAAATTATTTTGACTACAGAGATCCAATAAAGAGATCTCAAAATGCACCTGAATTCTGTGTGGCCTCATTCAGCTTCCTCAGTGAAGGGAACATAATGAATGAAAAAGATACAGAGGGTAGTAAGAACCAGATAGTTTTGAGATCATCAAAAAATCAATTCAACTATTTGTAATGAGATCAAAAAGTTGTTACCATATTAGAGCAAATGAATTGCACTCATGTTGAAATTCTTCCTATAAATGGAATCATAAAACAAAGAAATTGCAGCTAATTGGAAGAGAACCTGAAGGTTGTCTTGAGATATCTGAGTAAAAGAGCTGGTCGAGTTTTGTGACATTCTACACTCACAGATAACAGGAAATATCTTTTTCATGGGAGTAATTGATCATCTTGCCTTTCAGTATTTAAGATGAATACAAGCTCCATAACTATCTTGGAGATAATTGAGTCTCTCATGCTGATAGCATTTGCAGAGGAAAAATGAAGAAATTCACTGAAATTCTTGTTAACATTCTCCATAATAAGTCAATTTGATCCTTACTAATCAGAGATTTAAAAATCAAAAGGATCAGTTTTCCACATATAATTACAGAGTGAAAGTTTCCAAAAGAATAGAAAGGAAAAAAACAAAACAAAAACCACAGGGGGGGTATTCTAAACACTTTTCCTGGACCCCCCATTAAAAAAAAAGAGATTCAAGAATACATCAACAACTAATGACCCACATGCCTACATGGTTCCTTTTCTCAGCAAAATTTTTATGAAAGTATTCTAAGTGAATCTTTACTGAAAATATTAAAAAGTAAGTATTCCAATTGATTTTCTGTGTCAGATCACATCTTTAGATTCACATACATATCTTAGGACTCTTGAGAATATAAAATTCCCCTGAATCTATAAGTTATCCAATTCCTTCTGGTCAATAATAATTATAAATATGTCTTCAGATTCACATTACTATGAGAATCACTGTTGTTATAATATAAATAAAATGGAAATTATATAAAATATTCCCAGAAATAAATACTTAGCAAGGAAATAATTCTTTCCAGCTCTGCAGTGAATGGTGATGCATGATTTGTGAGATTAAGATCAAAGGTATTTATTTCCAGAATTCCTAAAATGTGATATCCTATACTATCCATATTGTTAGAGAACAGTATTATAATATTAAAATATAAACGGAACACCAAATTGCACATAAGGACTCTGGGGACTGCATATTAACTTAGAAAACCACATATTAATATTATCTATGCTTTGCTATATTTTTATTGTTTTTAAAATATTTCCTGATTCTAATTTTGTTTTGTGTGACATTTGTAAGTGTTCTAAGCTGCATATGGTTGGTCTGCAGACTGAGTATTGGACACCTCTGGTATAGATTTCCTATAATCTAATTATTAAAGAGCAACTGTTTTTCATATGTGTTGACAGATTACAAACTAGGTATAAGCTTTGCTTGTTCTTCCAAATACTATTGTTTCTGAAATAAAGGACTCTAGTTTATTGGTGTTTTATTAGACTATTAGAATATGTATACATATACATATATGTTTCATTTCAAAGAACCACTTTATATGATCCTTGCAATCCTCCATGCTTTTGCTTTATGGACAGAAAAGAAGGCAGAAGAGTTATAGGATGACCAATGGAGTGTCTGTGTACTTCACTGTTAATAATGTTAAATAATTTAGAGTAAAATCTGAAATATCTTTAGTATACATCTTTGGATAACATACATTAGGATAACATAATGGGTAAGAGTTGTACATGTGGAAAAGTATGGCAAAACAATAAAGCAGCCTCCTTTACTGAAGGGAGCATCTTCACTGATAAAGTCAATGATCCACTGGAGAATCAAAAAATATTATTATTATACATGGTTCCTATTATTAAAAACCAGGTATAACACCATGAAGGAATGGAAGGTTAAGCCATGCAGTTAGAGCAAACAGATAATTTCTTGAAGATTGACCAAAAGCTCATAAATTAATTCCTTCCTTCCTTCCTTCTTTTCTTTCTTCTTCTCAGGAAAGGAAGGGCACCCTGTAATCTGCATTATTAAAGGCATACCTCCTCCTTTGAAATAACATAAATATTCTATTTCAATCGTACATTTGAAATAAATTCATCATATTTTGGCCAATCAGAGTAGTCTACCTAATTCAATGAATGAGCATTTCCATGAATAACTTGATATTGAAATATGATATAAAATGTTATTTATATTTAAATTTATTCGTTTTTAAAAGCACAAAGGGAAAATTAGTTAATATGACCAACTTTATCCAACGACAAAAAAAAATCACTTCCATTACCTCTAAAGTAGACCAACAACACAACATAGTGGATAGAGTTGCCCTAGAAGCCAGAAGCTATAATTTGAAGTCTCTTCCTTATGACACACTGGCTTTGTAATCATGGACGATATACTTAAACCTCTCAGAGCTCAAGGAAACAATCTAAGAATTGGAGAGAAATTGCTAACCTGAATTGATCTATATAAGATTACTTATCATCTCAACATGGTCGGAGTGGGTGGGTGGGAAGGAAGGGACGATGGGAGAGAATTTGAAAATCAATATTGTTTGAATAATATTGAAAACTTTTGTTATATGTAATTGGGAAGAAATAAAACAAAATCAATTTAACCTGAATTGGTAGTAGAGATTTTGTCACCTGGGAATTCCTAATGACATCACAAGTTCAGGACCTATTTGTATCCCATATACCAAAGTTGTTTTTCAGAGAATTAAGATGTTTATAGATAAGATCTGATTATAACCCAAATATTTATAATCTTCCATAAATGAATTCTTTTAATTTCTCCTTTCTCTAAGGAAAACAAATAACAATAAACCACATTTCATAAGGTGTTTTTTGGGGGGGTATGGGGAGATGAAAAGGGGTGTTGGGTCCTGTCTTTACTGACTCGTCTATCTATATAAACACATACAAAGCTCATAGAAAAGAGATGCTGCTGGCAATACGACCTTCATTTATGCAAAGAAATGAAAGACTGGTAGAAAGTCTGCCATTAGTCAGTAACAGTCACCCAAAACATATGCTGTCAAATTATCTATTTCCATGTCCTCCACCAGCAGGTGTCAAGATGAAATGAATGCAGATGAATTGCTGCTTTTTTTTCTCAGTAAGATATAAGGCTTATCTCAGTTTTCTGACAGGACCAGTACATAACAAAGCTCTAATGGAAGCTGAAATTGTCTTCAATTATACTCAGTGTCTGAAGGTGAGGTCAGCCCAGCTTTTTAAACTCTTAAAATGCCTCTGGTTTTTGTCAGGGTTACCAAATTAATAAGACTGCAAAAACCATTGACCTTACTTAAAAGTACAAACTTCCAGGCATGTACTTGTGACATACATTGCAATTTCTCCCCCTTTAAATTTCATATCACATTTGGAGATGAACTAGTATATTCCCTGAACAATAGGAGTAGGGGCTGAAGCAGGCCAAAGTTGGAGGTCGGTGTCTTTGGAAAAACTGCATTTTTGAAAGTCTTTCTTGGGAATTTATGGATTTCAGACTTAAGAAAAGAAAGATTTGGTGGCAGCTAGGTGGCTCAGTGGATAGAGATCTGAGCCCTGGATTGAAATCTGGCCTCAGACACTTACTATTTGTGTATGGTGGGCAAGTCACTTAACCCCCATTGTCTAGCTCCCACTGCTGTTCTGCTTTGGAATCAATGCTTACTATTGATTCTACTCTGGAAAATAAAGGTTATTAAAAAAAAAAGAAAAATATTTTTTTCTTTTCATTTGTCATAGAAAATATTCCTTTAAAATAAAATCCTCCTAAGCCCTTTTTTCCTTTTCTCCTTTTAACATCAACTTACATCCTTTGAGAAGGCTTAGTTTTCTCTCTTTTCGTTAGATATACAATATTCTCATTCCCTCCCTGTCTCTGTCTCTCATTAATTCTTGTGATAAGAATAGCCTTCGTACTATTCTTGCTATTACATGCTATTACAGGCAATGTAATTCACAGCTGAGTATTTTTTCAGTTCCACTCTAGATTTGTGTCACAGTGTAGTCAATTTATCTGACTCCAAGTCCACTTGTGACTGGGTTTCAGAGACAGTAAAGGTATATAGTAAATAGGGTGTGGGACCTTACCAGGAAGATTTCAGGTAAAATCTAGCCTCTATTGTTGAATAACCTGAGGCAAGTCTCTAAATATCTATCTGCTTCAGTTTCCTCATCTCTGATTTGGAGATCATCATAAACTCTACTTCTCAAGGTCATCATGAGAATGGGAGGAACTTTATAAAGCTCTTTGAGAACCTTAAAGTGCTATATGAATGATAACTATTTTCTGGCACTTGAATTTAGTACCTAAAGGAAGAGCAAATCTGGGCCTGGAGTCAGGAAGACCTGAGTTTAAATATGTCCTCATTATATTTGCTAATTGTTGTGGCGCTGGGCAAGTCAACTTTCTTTGCCTCATTTCCTCAACTGTAAAATGAGCTGGAGAAAGAAATGGCAAACAACACCAGATCACCAAGAAAGCCCAAAAAAAGGGGTTACAAAGAGTCAGAAATGACTGAAAATGATTGAACCAAAATGTCAAAACCTAATTGAAAGTTTTCAAATGCTCCTACAGTGGGAGATGTGTATAGGCAGGATCAGTCTAATCAATGTCATAGCAATTCATATTAAAAATTTTTTTTAAATACAACACTGGAAATGAAATGATGAAACAAATTCACAAGTCACAGTTTGTTTCTTTTGGCAGGTAAAAAATGTGCCCTCATCAAAGATAATGATTCCTCTATTTTAGTCAAAAGAATATGGAAACATATTTACAACCTACATCATATTATCTGATATCTTGAGGAGGAAAGAGGGAGAGAGAGTATATGAATTGAAAAATATCAGAAAACAATTATTAAAAATTGTATCAGCATACAATGTGGAAAAATAATTTTAAAAAGAGAATATATAAAGGAAACTGTATTAACAGTTCAAACCTATTTTCACACTCTTGAGTGTCAAAATGAGTTTTTATTCCAAAGCTAGACAAACATACCAGAAGTACTTTAAAAGTATAAAAAGATTTCCTGAAAGCATATTTAGAAAAAAACTTTAAATCTCTGCACTTACAAATCCCTGTAATTAATCACATCTACCACTGACTATGCCACTTATACAATTAAATGTGATAATTAAAATACTTGGGGAAAATAGTTATAGAAAGGCAAAGATAACCTGACAAATAAGTATGAATCTTTGAAAGGAATATTACAAAGATGACCCTGAGTTAGAAATTAAAGTCTTTCTACCTTCTACAATGTTTGGAGCATTGTGATCCAGAAGCTTAGGCTTTAAGATGGTATATTAAGTGGAGATCTTGACTACTGCTCGATTTTAGTAGAAGCCTACATAAAATTTCTCAAGTAATTTGGATTGATAAGCCAATGTTATGTCTATTACTTTTTTCCTCTTATGGGCAGTTCTTTCCCTGCATTGTGGTTAGAATAGATTGTATATACATGATTGATCTTCAGTTGTGGCACAGCTAATTCCTTGGTCAAGGAATGATCGCTGGGTCAAAATCCTAGATCTTTTACTTACCCTCATTACCTTAGGAAAGTTACAACCACGATGGGCTTCAATTTCCTCAATGTGGAATGAAAGAGTGGCCAAGATATCTCCTAATCCTCCCTTTAGCTCTAAAGCTTGGATCTATTATCCATTTAACAGAAGAACCATATGGAATGCTTCCCTAAAGCCAAAATCATTTCAGTTTCAATCTTGCCACTGATACCAATACTGGCTGTTAGACCTTGAGTGAATCATTTCAGCCCCTTAGTCCTTTATGTAGCTCTCTAATACTCTTAAGTTTAGGTAAAGATGCTGTAGTGCATTAGTCAATAGTATTTCCTAACCTGAGAGTTTTCTAAACTAATGACAATACAGATTTATTCCCTGTCCCTTTTATCCACTTCACATAACTTAATGCTTAATTCTTTAAACTACATTGGCAAAAAATATTAACTCAGGAAACTAGAAAAATGAATTGATTGCTGGTTTTTATTGTATTTACCCACAATTCATAAATCTAGGGTAAAACTAAGGTTATTGACATCAACAAACATTAGTTGCGTCCCTCCCAAAGCAAGGAATCTAGTCATTCTGTTCAGTCTTCAGTGTAGTCTAAAATAAAAGATAAAAGTACCCAGGGCTTAAAGAGATTGTTGGATAAAACCAATTTTTTAAAATTTAATTTTATTTTTATTTTAAACCCTTAACTTCTGTGTATTGACTTATAGGTGGAAGATTGGTAAGGGTAGGCAATGGGGGTCAAGTGACTTGCCCAGGGTCACACAGCTGGGAAGTGTCTGAGGCCGGATTTGAACCTAGGACCTCCTGTCTCTAGGCCTGGCTCTCAATCCACTGAGCTACACAGCTGCCCCCAAAACCAATTTTTATAATGCCATTAGGGATGCTCTTTATTTTTTCTCCTCAAAACCCAAATAGTACTAAATTGTTCTAAAGTGGAAATTTGATGAGATAATAATTTGATGAGATAATAATGATAATATAATAATAAAATGACTGATTTATGTAGAAGATTTAAGGTTCACAAAGCTCTTTAAAATATTATTTTATCCTCACAACAAACTTGGGAGATAAGTGTTATTTTTCTCCATTTATTCTCCAAATTAGAAATGTGTTGTGATTATCTGGAAATCTTCACTCTAATTCTAGGATACTTTAAGTTTGATATTTCCATTACAGGAGAAAATAAAAGTTAGAATTAGCATCTCAATGTATAACAATAATAAGAATAATGATAACTGTCATTTGTATATAGTATTTTCAGTTTTTCAAAGCCTGAGCATGTTATTTAATTCTAACAAACCTGTGAGGTTGGTGCTCTTCATGACTCCATTTGGGATTTCCTTCCAAAAATAGTGGAGCGGTTTGTCATTTTCTTCTCCAGCTAATTTATCAGATGAAAAAATTGAGGTAAACAGGGTTAAGTGAATTGCCCAAGATCAGGAGAAGTGCCTGAGATTAGATTTGAATTTAGGATTTCCTGTCTCCAGACCTACTACTTTAAACAATATATCATCTAGATGCCCTTATGATTTAAGTCTAAAACTGGAACAAATATGCATGAAAAATAACTTCATTTTTAGTTACATGATCAAAATCCATCATAATACCACTCTACTACTACATGTGTATGTGGTACTTTAAGATTTACAAAGTGTTTTACATGTTAATTCATTTGATTGTAAAAATATACTTAAACATGGACATCAAAAAAGAATATCACTGTCCCTATTGACTGTGCACTATTTAAAACATATCATAACCTGCAACATATCATTCACAAACTTCTGGAAAATCTTTTACTTTTGACATTTGAGAATAAGACAGAATCAGTGATATCCACATATTTTAGTCCTGGAGAAGGACAAAGATATAGATATCTGCATTCTTTGTAGATCCGAAGCTGAGAAAAAAGAAAGACAACTATCCGAAAAAAGTTTTAGAGTGATAGCCTTTGGCTTTCAAGAGATCTATTTCTTTGATATCAGGACTTGTGAATGATTAATTTATAGATGAGGATTGTTTTGTTCTGGGCCACAAGTCAGATTTCACTGAGTTATATCTTGTTTAAAATTACCCTTCCCTACTTTCTCCTCTGATCAGTCCTATTCTCTGATATCTTATACTTTTTTGTAACTGCGAAACTAGTTAATGATAGTTTGATGTTGAGTGAATTGTTTTGATTATGTAAAACTGCTTCCTTTTCTTCTGTTTTCTTCTCCAATAGTTTCTTCTTTGGTCATTAGTATAATTTGCCCCATGATTCTTTGTGCTTGCTCTGAACATGACCCTTTAAGAATCAAGATCCAGATCCCTAATATATTAGTCCCAAAGAATAAAAATCCATCTTGCCAAATAGCCATACTTTGTTTAGTGTAACTTTTATAATTGCATTCACTAAATAATAAAATATTAAAAAGGCTAATGTTCATTTCTGAGAAGTAGGTCATATCATTAAATAATCAAAATAGAAGAGTTCATGGAGGAAAAATGGAAGTGAATAAAAACAAAACAATAATTTCAATCCAATTGAACTTGTCAAATAACAAGTCTTAAGTATGCAGATGACTTTTCTTCTCGGTGTGTGTAATGAAGTAACCAGCTGGAAATAACTCTTGACATATCTATTCTGTGGTCCCCCCAAACTAATTCACAACAGAACAATTCATGAATATTTATATATAGCATTGCTGTCTGGTAGAGTTGTTCATACAGATCACCAAAAAAAAATTATTGATGATGTTACCACAGTATTTCAGAAATAGTGACTCATCTGCTCTCAGAAAAGATAAACTTCCATCAATCACCTCTTTGAAATTTTGCGACAATGCTCTTAAAATTTATAAACAATGAAAAGTTGCCATCTATTAGGTCATTGTTTGATTAAAATTTGGAAGGCAATTCTCTGTTCTTCTTTCTCAAGTGAAGAAGTAACTGAAATTCAAGTAATCTTGTGATTTTTTTTTCTGTCATCATGGCACCAGACAGACAACTAATTTTACCTCTCTAGATAAATGAAATGTATATAGAAAATCCAAATATGAACCATGTTTTAAAGATTATGAAATAAGACTCAGAATCCTGAGAATATGACAGACTGAGAAATAACCTGTTATAATTTTCCTACTCTACCTTGCCAGATAAAGAAAAAAAAACCCAAAACATTCCCATTGAGAAAAAAAATGTCATGAAAGTAATAACAGAGGTTTTTTTAGAAGAATATGCACCCAGTGGGAGAAGATTATAGAAGAGGGAGAATAGACAAGAAGTACACCACATTTAAACAACCACTTAATACTGTAGGGTAGGAAACAACCAGTCAGAAGAAATAAGAGAAAGGTCAAGAGACTCGATTAATCAATTTCTTGGTGTTTTGTCTCAAAGGAGTTCTTGGGGACATTCCTTAATCCCTTGGTGACAAGTTCCTTTTTTATCAGCATAGGATTGAACAAAGTCACCAGAAAAGAGAATGAAACCTAATTAGAAGGACCTTGGAGTTTCACTGCCTTATATTTCAATGGAATGATTGATCTCAGTTATTCTCAATCAATCTCAGAGGGACACAGGTTTCATCTAATCACTTTAGTATAAGGTAACACAAAAAATTCAGCAGGGGCTGGGAAGGAAAACCATATTCCTGGATCTACAGATAGAAGGTATTGATGATAACAAGTCTATTTACACGTCAGGAGAGTAAAAATGGCAGAGTGTAAGCAGCAACCCAAAAGAACTTTCCCAAAATGCCACGTTAAAAAATTTTTTTTAATACTTTAAATCAAATTTTGGAGCAGCAAAGCTAGTGAAAAGTCAGAGTGACAGACATTTTTCAAGCCTAAAAAAATTTAGGAGACTAGGAGAAGCCTGTGGTAGCAAGGTGGGCACAGGGCTAGAGTACAGCACAACAGTACCAATGGTGGACTTTGGAGGTTGCGGCAGTAACCACAACTGTGGCAGCAGCTTTGGGAGCTCTTAGTCCAGAGATGGTAATGATTTTACAACTGCTCAGAAAGAGTTTTATAGGGGACCTTTTGCTGGCATTTGGTGCAGTTGGTGCTGACTGGCAACTCTATCACACAAAAAAAGTTCTGGATGCAGTTCTAAAATAGCATTAGTTGCAATGAAGAAATGCTGTAAAACTTCCCCTTGCCAATGTGGATAATGTAAGAATGATATCTCTATCCATTCTTATTCCCATAGTTACAGAACTCTACAGTACAGCAATAAGACACGAAGAAAATAAAGGCATATATGTCAGCAAATAGAAAACATTTTTTTGACTTTTAAGTGAGATAATTTACCTAAACATCCATAGAGAATAAGTAAAGAAATTAATTGTAATGACCAATAGGTTTATGAAAATAAAATGGCTCAAAATAAATCCAAAAAGATCATTATTATTTTTATATAACATTACCAAAATCCAGGAAGAAATAAGAAGAAATGTTCAAAATATCCAAAGTAACAACAAAAGACAAAAACCTCTGAGTTAATCTGCCAATACATGTAAGAATTATGTAAATATAACAAAATTAAATAAGGTAGACAAATAATTGCAAAGATTCATTTCACATAATTGGTCTGTGTCAATGAACACCCAGGATCCAATTAGTGCAAATAATGAATCCCATGAAATTGTCACATTATTAAATTCACATTGCATATTTCCATTGGGCTAGAACAATATGTCATACCTTACACAATTTCAATTTTCAAAAATGTAAATTTGAATAGTGTGAACAGTCTAAAAGAATCATTAGTTTCACTCAGAAAGACCTAGCTATAATAGTACCAGAATTATCATACTTAATCCAATACTAATCAAATTAACAAGGGATAACATATTTCAATTAACAAAATTAAAAAATACATTTTGAGGTGGGGGAAAAGGCCTAGTGTCTCAAGGGAACTGATGGAGAAAATATTCAAATAAAGGAAGTAGAGCATGAGTTGAATTCAAACAATACTTCAAAATAGTAGATATCAAAATTATATGGTACTGAGTAAAGAGTATCAGCAACCCTGTAATTCAATAAGCAGAAACAATTAGTAGCCTGGCATTTGATAAACTACATCACATACATCATGGACTTTCTTTTTGTGAAAGGAACTGATGGGAAAATTGGCAGGAAACTGGTTTAGATTAACTTCATATACCATATGATTCAATGTATACTTGACTTGAATGTAAAAGATGACATCATCAAAATTAGACAATAAGATGAACTAGCTTTTACAATAATTGTTAGGGAGGAAATTCTTAACCAAATAATAGAGGATATAATGTAGAATACTTGATTTGATGAAATTTAAAAGTTTCAGTATAAATAAAATAAATGTAGGAGTGAACTCTTATTTAGTGGAAAACTATTTATATCAAATATCACTGATAAAATAATATTGTATTATTGTATATAGGAAATTAAAATAAATACTCTCAAGAACTATTCCTCAAAATGATCAAAGAATATGAATAAACAGATCTCTAAAATCTTTCAAACTATAAATGATCATTTAATACATGTTCTAAATGAGTAATATAAATACATGAATTGACTCTGAGGTTTCATGTGTTATACAGAAAATTAGAAAAAATGAACAAAATACATTAGAAGTCATTGTTTGGAGGAGATCTGAGTTAGCAAGCACACTTGCTAGAATTATGGAACAGTTTAACTCTTCTGGATGTGTTTGGAATGAAAATTAGATATCATTTTTATTCATTCACGAGTTTGAATCATCTCATCTTATCATACAATATCCACTATCTCTTAGCTGCTGTTTACTTCTATGGTTCATGACTAGAAGGTTCAGAGGTGTGAGTCAAGTTGTAGGGTTTGTGATATTCTTTCTTTGAAACTTGTCCTTTTTCTTTGTCAGATCCTAGAGAGCAGAAGCTGTCTAAATATAGTTCTCTTTACAGAAATAACACAACATGTACTTAAGTATTTCATAAATATTTGGGTATGTGATGAAGACAGAGGAGAAGAAGAAAAATTATAAAGAGAACAGATTTGGGATGGATTTCAAAAGAAGCTATTTTTGCATTATTAATTTTTACTCTTAATAAATTTCATAATTCTTTGTTTATATTTATACCAAATTTTATTTGTTTATATTTATATTTATACCAAAAGTCAAAACCTTTTTGAAATGAGGCACCAACTAGCACCATTTTATTTTTGTGTTAGTAAGAGACTAAACTTTCCTCACTCAAAAATAACAGATATTTCATATAAATATCCAGAAACTGAAAGTTAAATTTTGGCCAACAAACTTTATGGAACCCCTAGAAAAGTTAGGTTAAAAATAAGTTTTTTTAATTAAAGAGTTAACTTTAAAAAAGTTAAAATTATTAGTGGCAACTCAAATACAATGGGCCCACTAAAACAGTAAATAAAGATCCCTCCAGCTGCATCTTGACTAAGAAAACTATAAATTTATATTATCTATGATATTTTTATTTATTAAAGTGTTAAATATTTCTCAATAACATTTTAATCTGGGAATTTTTGAGGGCAATGGGCCATTAATTCTTACATCTGAAGTTATTCCCATTTCAGTGTTTATTATTGCTACTTTATTTGTATATTGCTCCTTTAATCATTTCAAATTCCTCCTTACTCCCAAACGGTCTGCCAAATTGAGTAAATGGTAGATTTAATGGGAAGAAAATTTTAGGACACTCCCTAACTTGACATAGGGGAACTTGACAAGGGGAGTCCTAGATGGATACCTGTGGCAGGACAAAGATTGGCTTTAGACAGGCAGAGTAGATTTAGGAGAGTAGTAGGTTCCTGGAAAGGTGGGATCAAAACTAATTGTTTCCTACTTTTCTTGGTGATCTACTTGAGATCATTTCACATGCTCCCTTTTGTAATAATCCAGTTACTTTCCCATTAAAGTATTAGAATCTTAGAATGATACCTGGTCCACAGCCCACATAAGGTCATTGGATTATAGAATTTATATTTGGGAGGATCTTTAGAAAGTAACTAGTCTAATTCTCATATTTTATGGATAGATATTAGTTAATGCCCAGAGGAGTAAAACTCAGAAAGAAAATGAGAATATCTCTAGATTTCTTCTTGAGCAAATATTCTAGATACCATGTAATTATTTTGGGAAAAATATGAGATATATACATGCAGACTTCCATTTGTTTCCTTAGTGGCACAGTATCAATTTGCTATAGAAGGTGGGGGAGGCAGAAATGTCTATCCAAAAGATGTCTTCATGAAGTAGGGGGAAGCTAACTCAATTTTTTAGAAATAAAATGTGATAAAGTGGCCCACTCCCAAATCTCAGCTACATTGCCAGATTGTATTGTGGAATTCACATTAGCACATTTTTTCCCTCACCCCACTCACTTCTCTGTTGCTAACACTCTGCATTTCATTCTGAAAGAGTTACAAAGATGCTGTCAGCTCTTCAGTTTGGCTGTGGGGCTACTGCTGCTTCCTGAAGCTGCTTTTCAAAGATAAACCCCCAAAGACTTTTCCCTTAGAGAGTTTATTAGAGGAGTCAGAAGGGGGTTGAGGAAGAGAGAGAGAGAGAGAGAGAGAGAGAGAGAGAGAGAGAGAGAGAGAGAGAGAGAGAGA